>NC_072472.1:15757970-16057970 GCF_027596085.1 Anoplopoma fimbria | reverse complement strand
AAATAAAATGAAGGGCCCTACTTCAGATTAGAACCTGTAAATAAAGATCCATGTAATCAGTTGAAAGCTAAAGGATGATCATGTTTAAAAATAAATGAGATGTGTGTTTAATTGTAAATAAATTGCGTGCAGTACTTTTATTAATAATAAAAGTGTACTGTTAAAATACAAAAACAACTAATGCTGTAAAAACAGTTGGAAAACAGTTAAAAGGGTCTATTTTGTGTACAAAGGAAAGCAAACCTTGAATATAGACTAAAAAGTAGCATAAAAAAAGAAATGTTTGTATTAAGGTTAAACACATAATCGCTGTACACAAAAATCCACTGCTGCCATGCCATTCCATGCATTCTCTCTTGCTCGTAGTACTACTATACATGACCTACTGTATAACCTACTGTATATGTGCAGTTAAAACTCCTCATGTGAAGAGGGCCAGAGAAGGAAATTGACCATGGCTTCTATTGATCACTGTGCCATTAGTGAATTTCCATTACAAGTCTGCATATAAGCTCAGTCAAACCCAGACAGGCTTTAATGGCCTCTTAGTCAGATTGAAGGCCTCCATGTTTGGTCATGTGCCGCCCCAAAGCAAGGACATGTGAGCACACACAGCCATTGTAAAAGTGGGGGTGAAATATGGCTTATAAGTGTGTAGCTTTGCAGTGGTGTGGTGACTCTGTGCTCTGCAGTGACTGGTCAGTGATGGGGGATGCTGCCAGCTCTTCAAAAAGGACCTGTTAACAACAAACTGCTGAGAATAAAAAACACCAGACATTATTTAGGCTGTAAAATGATAAAGCAGTAGGGAGAGGGGACATACATAATTATGAGGACATATATGCATTAATGCTCCTGATGTGTGTTGCATTGCACATGCACATGCACATGCACATGCACATTCAAACACTCACACTAGTATTAGACATACTTATTATTGTGTGTTGAAATGACCAGGTGAGCAGCTCAGCCCTGGTTCTCCTCTCTGGGTGAGAGCAACAGTGCTCAGTTGATCCTTTCAGACGAAGCAGCACAATCCTTCTACATGAGAAGGTCCCCAAACCGTCCCAGCCAGTTAAAAAACACAACAACAAGATGCTCACTGTGCGCTACAGTCCAGGGAAAATCCGTATCGGTCGAGTGGCATTAAAAGACAGAGCTGTGTGTTCTCCTTATCAATAGATCTCGGGGTGCGGCGCGCACCATCCCGCATCCACTACACTAACTCCCCAGATTAAAATCATGTCCGGCCCCGAATGAAGACTGCATCCCCGAGAATCGTCAGGGGAACAATATGCCTGTCATGTTTTTTTTCTTCCTCTGTGGGATTATTCCTTTCAGTGAATCCATCCCATCCGAACGCGCATCGAAATACTCACACACATCCTCAACAGTGGTGTTGGTGACAATCCCCAGTCTCTGGCATCTGGATGGGAACAAAAAAAAAAACAGGCAAACGGTGCTGCAGATGCTTCAGCAGCAGCAGCAGCAGCTCGATGTGGCAGCCAACGTTGTCCTCTGGCCGGTTAGTGCGTCTGTGTGGTACGCACGCCGGTCTGGGATGCAGGGCGTTGCTGACAAGATGCTACTGGAGGGGAAAATATATTGTTTTGGTTTTGATGTAATCCTCGCTCGCTAAACCTCATCCTGAAGCCATGTTTTAGAATTAATTCAATAAAAATATAAGAGAGAAAGGTATATTCAGTAAAGGCAAATACATGCACTGTTGATTCCCTGTAAAGACATTTTATGGGTATTACGATGATTTATGGCTCCCTAAAAGTTGGAATTAATTCACAGTTAATTTAATGAATTTAGATCAGATGGTAGTCTGCTTCATTAAATGAGCTCCTCAGATGCCAATTTAAACCTTTTAAGTATTCAATTTCCCATTCTGAGGCCACTTGTCTCTGGGGAAATGAGAAGAATGGGAATAACCCAATGAAATTAGGATAAAGCTCCGCTGTAGATACATCCTTTTCTATTTTGCCTCTTGTCACATAATACCGACTCAGATGATCAATTCGGCTCCATCGATGTCACTGCACTACTGTTGACAGTCTGTGTAAACACGAGGAAGCTTTGGGTGAGAGATTGTTTTAGGCCCCGCTGTCTCTTTAAAGGCCGCACCTGCGCAGCTGCCTGGTGCTGATGCTGCAGTGCCCGGGTTATTTTCGGTAAAACAGCCGGGGTTACTATCGTTCAAGCGGGCCCTACACGCCTTACATCACCCCTGAGAGGAAATCAAAACCATTTTTAGCCAATTGCACCTGCCTCTTAATCAGACCAATTTAAAATGAGTCCTCCCGTCGCAACATGAGCAGTTTCAGCACAGCAACACATCGCTCTCTCTCTCTCTCTCTCTCTCTCTCTCTGTGATATATGCCTCCATTATGAATGCATTATCAACCAAGACCATCTTCTCAGACAGAGAAACTGTAACACATGTAAAACTGAATCCATCACACTCATTGCAAAGCCTAGAAACTATGCTTAGGCCAGTCATTATCAATCATCACAGGTTTACACTGTGTTGCAAAACATTTTGTTCTTGTTATCTTGCTCTACAGCTCAGCCTTGGTGTGATAGAGACAAGTCAGTATCCAAAATAAAGATGGATGCTTTGATTTTAGGCTCTGGTATTTGTGTTGCATTGAAGCTTGAATGATTGACAAGATTTCAATAGGGACACGTGAGAGGCTACTTAAATCTATTATTCCACCTCAAATGCCAAATCCTGATTGCATAATGTAATATTTACCCTGAGTAGGGAGATATGACCTTTCTTACACTTTCTGAAGAATAGGCTTGAGTTTGCATACATAAATTATCAAAGATCAACCCACCCTTCTTATTCATGCCATGTGAGAAAACATAACCCCAAGGAAGATCATTAATCAACTAAATGATGATGAAGACATCTCGGAGATAACGGTGGTTCTCTATTCATAAAGCACACATTAGCAGTGACTGACTGCCACATTAGATCAAACACTCATGTTAGATTTAGTTTCAGTCCGTGGTAGTGAATATTTAAACTCAACAAAGACATATTTGCAAAGTGACTTCAGCAGTAAAGGTTTTGGAGTGTGGTCATAAATGAGGGTTAGGCTGCCGCACTATAAGTACTGAGCTGAAGGGTTAGTGGACATCCGAGGGACAAGATCGTACAGGATGGCGCTGAGGACATCTGCTCTCCTCTCTGTGGGCTTTCTTCTGTTGCTAACACGAAGTGCTCTCACAGAAAAAGGTAAATATATAAGAAAATATACCCTCAAATAACGCACTTTTGTATGCATCGATCATGCAAAGTGTACATATAACTGATTATAACATGGTGTGCAGGTCCGACGACTCTTCCTATCAGACTGTCTGTGGACAATGACCTGTCTAACATGACTCCTGAGTCCCATTTCAGCTCTGTGGTGGAGGGAGGTGTGCTGCTGAGCGCTCTGAGGAGACTGCAGGAAAAACAGCAGGACTTCAAGTAAGACCAGCCATGACGTCCCCTTTAATATCTCTGCATAACATCCTTTATTCTTAAAGGTGGCTCGGCTGTTTCTCCTTTGCAAGATTGTGATTTCCTAATATTTGCTGTGGACAGATGCCCTGACTCTCTCTCTCTCTCTCTCTCTCTGTGTGTGTCCAGGTTCACTGTGAAGGAGGACCCAGACTTTGGCCTGTTACTGGAGAGTGTGAATGGAGTAGCTGGAAACGAGCGCGAGCAGACTTACTGGGAGATCCTGTCAGAAAGCTCAGGAGAGTACAGCAGGCTGGATGTTGGTGAGTGTCCTCCTCAGAGATTCAATACAACATATCTGACTTAATGAGCTGTAATGAGACAGGAGAATTGATTGTCTTTTCACTTACTTGCCTCAGGATGTCCTCTGGTCCAATTATTCTGAAAAATTATTGTTGTGACAATATAACTCACTTTATCTTTAATCTTTTTTTTTTTTATTACTATGACTCCTTGCAGGTCTGAAAAAAGTTTGAATTTAATTGAAAATATTTGGTGTGATTTTTGCTGTTCATGACCAGGTGGTGCAACAACATGATTATTAATAGTTTTCGAGTGCTTCTTTGTTTTTTTGGATTGAAAAAGATGCATTAATAGTTATTATTTTCTAATTGCTATTAATGCAAGAGCCCCATGTCAACTGAGCACTGGCCCTCTCAGAATCTGTGTTTATGTATTAACCTAATGTTAGAGTTGCTGATTCAAACTTGTCCCTTTTCACAGGAATTGGCTGCTACAAACCTAAAGCCAATGAGCACATCATACTTAGGTTCAGCAGCTGGCCCCAACAGTGATGAACCAGCTGTACAGAAGAAACTCTTCAGGATCAGATGTGGAAGAGAATCAAATTTGTTTTAGTTTTTTTTCAGTTTTGGCTGTATCAAGTTTCTATAAGTGCAAAGGGAGCTAAATGGTGTGACCTGATATGTGAGAATAAACAAAACAGCAGCATCTAGTGGCAGTAAGGAGCATTTCATTTATTAAATGCACAGAAGTTTAACTTACAAAGTAATACAATTTTAAAGACCACAGTGACAATATAAGAAGAAACAAGTCACATGACAGGGAGTCTACTGTCCATCGAAACTGTTTAAGGGCAGAAAGGTTGAATATTAATGCAGAGTTAGATGTTATGATTGGTATCATTCTTCAACAACTTAAAGTGTTTGAGGAAACTACTGCATATCCAAGCTCTGACCTTCTGTTTTCAACAAAGAAAGTGCTGGATTAAAAAAAGAATCCAGAGATCCATAAAGTTGGCAACTTGAAATGAATTGGGTATTTGCGAAGGGGGTGTTGATGCTTTGACTTCAGATAGAGGAGCAGTATCTTTTCTTCCTTTCAGATGCATAATTTCACATTTATACAATCCATCTCTACAGAAATAAAAGATTTGATTTTGCAACAAAAAAATATTCATATTTTTGTGTTTTTTTCCACAGTAGATGATTTACATTTTTAAAAGTGTACTGGGTCTACTCCCTAAAATATCACGTTTTTAATAAGTCTACAACACTCTTCGTGTTAATTGACTCCTGAGATCCACAACCAAAGCTCCTCCCTTTGTAACAAGATTAAGGTTTCACCTCCTTCCAAGACAGATGGTTTGAGAGGAGGAGCGACGAGCAGTGACACTAATCTATGTGGTTTCACGTCCCTTTCTGCTTGTCTTTATTCCATCCTTTCTCTATAAAACAAACATGTTTACCGTAAAAAAAAAAAAAAGGAAGAATGTGACTTACCTAAATGAGCTTCTTATCAAACACAGAGGACCACTTGGCACTTCAGGTAAAACTTTTTATTCTAAGTATTTCAAATAATTATTTGACTTAAATCTGAATCGTCCACTCAGACTGTTTTAAAATGTATATTTATTTTCTTACTCTGTCCTGTCGCCACCTTACATCACACATATTGATAATTCGTCACTGACTAAGGGATTTGAACCTCAGGCGCTAATATCTTCTTGTCATAGTGTAAAATCCTATCTTTAGAAACCAAGGAGAAATTGTAGGCTTCAGTGTGCCAGACAGATTAAATCAATGTCTTAAAACATCCAGATTTTGGTCCAGCGTTTTGTCCACACAATTGGATGAAGCAGCACAAACATAGCGTGGCTCTGCGTAATACAAGCTGTCTGTGTATTTCCTCTTCATCTGATGTCTCAACGTACAGTCAACATAGTGTTTTCTCCATATTTTAGCCTGTAGATGCTAAAAAAATAAAAAGACAAAAGTGTTCTTTGCATGGGATTTCTCAAAGAGATACAGCAATGCAGGTTTAAAGCAATAATACATTAATTAAGTGTATTTGCACTGAGTCAACATTGCATCAGTTCATAATTTATGCTAGACAGTGTGATGATGAAGATACTCACCACATGACAAAGCAC
Organism: Anoplopoma fimbria; assembly: GCF_027596085.1. Taxonomy (NCBI): domain Eukaryota; kingdom Metazoa; phylum Chordata; class Actinopteri; order Perciformes; family Anoplopomatidae; genus Anoplopoma; species Anoplopoma fimbria. Next base: position 16,052,058 of record NC_072472.1, on the reverse strand, counting down.
AGTCACAAATGCAAGGGACACACTGTGAAAAGAACCGCTTCCATCCGGTCTCCTTCTTCATACAGTTGTCTATCCGAGAGCAGCCTTGTTTTGGTGGACCATTGTAGCTCTTATATGCACAGGTGGAGTTGCACGTCCCATTTAGTTCCCTCTCACTAATTTCAATGCGTCCCCGCTCACACATTCCTAAAAAAACATATAGAGAGAGATCATATGATAAACTAGAAGGTTCATAAGGGATCATAGGTGATCTTTGTGGTCTCAGTGTTTACTCACTGAGGCAGGTAGGTTTTGGGGTCCAGAGGCCATTAGGCTGGCAGGATCTGGTTGGGTTTCCCACCAGCATGAAGCCAGAGCGACAGGTGTACCTCACCACAGAGCCCACCCACCAGTCTTTACCATATACGGCTCCATTATAGTCCACATCTGGCTTCCCACAGTTCACTGCCATATAATGCAAAGGAAATGCATCGGTACAGCATGACACTAAGCTTCATGGCAGATTGATCAGTCAACGTGACAGCCACTGTTGTGGTGGTCTTACCTCGGCACAGGGACTTCTTGCCGAACCAGCAGCAGCTTGAGTCTCCACAGCGATCTCTCCTCAGCTCCTCGTGTCGCGCCTTACAGCCGCCTAAACAAAGGGGCGCTGACCCGGACCAATATATGTCGTCTATGAAATCTGGTTGGGGAATCCACTCTGTCTCACCTACAGTAAAACGTCTTTATGAGCTTTTCACACACCACAACTGGACAAAAGAAAAACATTCATACATATATATATATCTTTTTGTGCAAAACTAAATTTGGAAATATTTCTAGGCTTCAAGGCCAAGATTAAGAAAGATGTTATAGTTGTTATAGAGGGATCCATTTGTCCACCAAAACATTATCAAATAATAACATAATACTGCCGTAATAGGAGATCTTACCACTACCTTCCACCTCACCAATCCATCCAGGCAGCTGGGAAATGGCAATTTGGAAGGACCCGAACAACAGCAACAGCAGTGGATATAACCTCATGGCGTCCATCTTCAGATGTAATTAGTTTCTGTGAAAAAGCTGCAGATGGTTCTGGGAGCTGACTAAGGTATATTGCTGTCCAGCAACATTCTATACATCATCATTCTTGCAAAGTCAACAGACATTAAGCCATTAGAAGCTGTCCCAGCAGAGCTGAGTGAACTGACTGCAGAGAGAAGTAACTCTCCAGCTAAGCTCTGTGTGCTGCCTAATCTTCTACACACTGCTAATTCCACTAGGTACTGTATTTCATGCTGCGACAAAGACATGATTTAGGTCACCTGATCACCAGAGCTTTTCTAATGAAAAGATCACATTGTCAGGTGGCGGGTTTTGAAAGGCAGTCATTTTGTTGTTTGAATACTAAAGCACTGTTTTTGCATGCATGTACCTTTAGGGAGTAGAGGAAAAAAATAAACAGTAATTGACGATTTTTGGGCTTAATATAGGATTTTAACAAAAGGAGGCAAGTAGAAGTGAAAGAAGAAGTGTACCTTAAAATAGTCTATCTAGATAAAGTAAATGAGTGAATAAGACTAGAGTGACAACATTTCAGTCATCTTATAGCTGTTTGTCTACATTTAAGATCAATACAATGTCCAGTCTAGTAGAGCCAGATTTAATCATAAAGTAGAGCTGCAGTAGAGCAGTTCGATTCAGCAGGGGGCGCCATAATGAAGTACAGATAGTAAATACTATCAATGCAGCTATCTGTAAAGTGATTTAAATAAAAAAGGTATGAATATAACCACTCTTAACGACTTGTTAAAAATGACTACATTAAAACACCTGAATAAAATAAAAAAAACTATTTAAAATGTGATTTTTGCAAACATTTTGTGTAACAACTTTATTCAAGTTGTAGATGAGGCATAAAAAAATACACACTCAGCTAGCGAGGCATCTCCTCTTAGCTGAATTCCACACATGTCGTTGAATATTAATGCTAACACACCATTCTTCAAAAAGATGAGGCTGATGTAGTTCTGAATTTCTGGGACAGTGCAGCATTAGTATCCAACTGACTAAATATATTAGTGATACAATGAAAAACTTGAAAATAATAAATACTGGAAAACAGGCTTAATATAAGTAAACAAAAAAACACATAAAAACAGGTTTACCTAACATAGGCTTATAGTCAAAATAGGTCATAATGGAGTATGCATCCCTTCATATAGACCTTTTAAAGTATTATTAAGTGTCTCCAGCCCCCATTAAAGGCTCAGAACGTGTGCCATGATCTGTGAAACTGCACATCTGATAACAGAATGTCCCGTCATGTATAGGACGTGTATGCAGGACTGTAGCAGTCAAACCACCTGCATCCCATGCTGCTGATCCTCCCCCGCTTGAGAGAAACCTCCAGTGAGAACGTACAACATGCCCTCTTCCTGACTGCCCTCCTCAGCGCTGGGCTCCTCAGTCCTCTGCTCCTCCAGAAGCACCCCTCTCAGTTCTACCTGTAACTCTGAGGGAGCTGCCCCCGGGCATCCTTCCTCAGTCTGGCCACTGTCGTCATCCTCCTCCGCTTGACTACGTTGTCTTTCCCTCATCAGCTGCTCCGTCAGTTCCACACTCTCATAGCGAATCAGTTGCAGCCGCAAGAAGCCGTCCTCGTGCTCCTTGTACCTGACAGAGTGATGAAGAGGCCATCAGTGTTGCAACACCAAACACATCTATGAACTTTACTGGGTTGATTTATTTTTGTCAATTCAAGACTTACCTGAACCTGGGGTGTCCGGAGGGCCATTTGAATTGGTGCTTTTTGTGCAGATGGACAGTGAGGTTGTTGCCCCGGGTGAAGCACTGATCGCACACATGGCACTTGTAGCGAGCTACAAAATTACCCTGATTCAGAAAGAATACAAATTTGAGAACTATAAATGACATTCAAACTCACTATTGGAGTGTAAATTAACAATCATTTAAAAGATTTCCCCCTTCACCTTGTGCTCTCTTTTGTGGTGAATGTTCATAGTGCCGAGGGTACGAGAGGTGAAGCTGCAGCCGGGAACATCACAGTGAAATGCCGGCTCGCTGCTGTGAGTATCCAGGTGTTTGCGCAAGTCTATCAGATTCTTACAGCTGCAAATAGAACATCAAGAGTAGGAGTGTTAAGAAAACAATAATGCGAATGTGTGTTTAATAGTTAAATCTTGTTTTGCACTGCTGCAAATTCAGAGGATAGATACCTGTATTCGCAGTATTCACAGCTGTATGGCTTCTCGTTACTGTGGCGGAACTTGATGTGGTTGCGAAGTGAAGAGGGTGACGGACAAGTCATGTCACACAGCGGGCATTTGTAGTGGCTCACTGTACCAACAAGAAAAGGACAAACCAGTGATGAGATAATATCAGTTTATATAACTGGAGTGCTGTTTGATGTCACCAGGAATCCATCACTCACATGGGCACCAAAGTGTATCACATGGTTAATATGGTCAAAAATAGACATCATGAAGGCCTATTTTTACTTATGCCAAGGAATCAAGATGAAATAATGTATTTTAAAACTTGACACTGTTGCTATAACTACACGGCTGTCTAACACAGAGATTTCTTAGCTATGTGTGTTGCTTATAGAATGCAGGGGTCCAGAGAGTTGACAGAAGACCTGTTTTTGGCACGCTTCAATGAGTAGGAAGCGAGAATGAGTTTCAAGAATAAACTAAATAAAATTACTATTCTATTGAATTAGAATCATAAATTATTTATTGCCAAGTACGTTTGCACATACAAGGAATTTTGCTTGGTGATCATCGGTGACAATAAACACAGTCGATAGTTTAAGACATAATTTAAGAATAAAAAATATGATCAATTACAACAAAACATGATAAACAACAAACAAATTAAAAGTATGTTAAAACAAGTCTGTTAGTAAAGTGTCAAGTGTATATTTAAGTGAAGAGTTGATCAGGAGGGTGTAAATGTATGTAATTGTCCTGGGGATATAAGAGTCTAATTCAGTGAAGGTCCCAGGCTTTGTTGATGAGCCCAACTGTGGCAGGAAGAAAGAAACTAAAAACAAACAAAACCCTGTGTGGTGATATGATGGCTGATATCTTTAGGCTACAACTATCAACAGACAAAAACACAGATATAATTAATGGCTCCACACCAGTGTCTACCTGTCAAATAAATGTAAAAATTTAAGGAGTGGTGTGGGAAATGGGTGTAGAAGTAAAACTGTGTGTGATTTTAAGTTATTTGGCTCAAACGTGCAAAAAGAGAAGTGCGGTTTCTTAAATCCTCCCCAGCACATGGGATTAACAACTTTTAACAGTGATGAAGGAGGGACTGACCGTGGGTTCTCATGTGGTCTCTCAGAAGTCTCTCTGTTGCAAAACGTTTGGAACAGTGTGAACACTGGAACCTCTGACCTACAACACACGCACATAGACAAGCACACAAAGCAAGAATTCTTAGACGGTAAAATTTTAACTTGTTGCAAACCTTGTTATTAAGTTTCCTGTCATAGTTCTGAAAGGTTTTTTACCTTCCATGGCGCTCTGTCGTATGATGTGGTCAAAGAACTTGGTGTTGTTAGCGTACATCCCCCCACAGCCTGGACATGCCACCACCTTCTCTTGGGTGTGGCTGCGCAGATGCTCCCGAAGCTTAGGACGTCCTTTAGCGGTGGCTTCACAATCTGTAGAATGGTGGCGTGCAATCTTCAGTGATATTGTCATTTCTGATCTATAATCTTGAGATAAATCATGTTAAAATTGCGTACCTTTCCATCCGCAGCGTATTGGGAATTCATAGTCTCCTGCTGGTACATCAATGCAAAGGCTATGCATCTCCACATGGCGATAGAAAAACTCTGGGTTTTCATACGGTGGTTGCTTTAGCATTGTGCATAGAGAGAAGAAATATTTAGAGACCAAGAACAAAAAGGGTTTAAACACTACTTCACACACTTGAGAGGCAGACAGCCTACCAAATTAAATCTTCAATGTGTGGACATGGAGGTCCTGTCACTTCTGATAGTTTTCACAAAATGATTCTGTTATATCAAGTGAATGTATTAAAGCAAGTGATGCTGATATTTGTTGTCTAGTATGAAATTTGTGAAAGACGTAGACTTTTTGCTTTCCATACATTGTGGACTTGCATCAGCTGAACCATACAGATTACCGTACCTTACAAACTAAACTGAAGTCTGCATTTGAGCAGGTGGATAAACACTCTACAGTTATCAGTAAATATAAAAGTAATCTAGCTTTGCTCAGTCAGCACTGGCCACTGTCCAGCTTACATCACAGTCCTCCCAAAGGCAGATAAAGTTGTCTGGGATATCAGGGATGACGTTGCAGTTCTGGTAGCCGATGGAGCAGGTACCAATTTCTGGCTGGGCATTAAGCACCTGCTGACCCAACTGCTTCAGCTTAGTGTGGTAACAGTGGAAGAACAGATGTCGGCGCAACTCTTCAGGACCCTCCACGGAGCAGAAACCACAGTCTCTCCAAAGACAGTTTCTCTCCCCTGAAGAATAAATAAAGAGTATGCATTAGTAGGTATCAACTTTTTTTGGGGGGGGATACGCAATGCACCAATATATCATTTAATAAACTACAGCACATGGTGTGTAAATTGAAGCAAGTAAAGTAAGTTTATCACATAACACAGCTACTTTGAACTACGATACTAAAATGTCCTCACCTTCGGTTTCTTCTTCTTCCTCCTCCGCCATATTTATAGCACTAAAGTGACCCTCCGCATGATTGCAGAGATTATCCATCCGACTAAACGACTCCTGGCACGAGCTCCATTCGCAGACCAATTTCAGTGTTTTCTTATGGATCCGTTTGTTAGGAGGCATTTCTTTGAACCTGAAATTACCTAAATGTAGTGATTTTTACCCACAGACCGAAGCTGTAAACGTCGCACAGGCTTGACCATAACCTAGAAGTAGCTAACACCGGCTGCTAGTTGGTAACAGTAACCACTAACCAGAGGCTCTCTCTGTAACATTAACAGTTATCTAGAGCTTCACAAACATCATGCTGGAGCCCTTCAACAAACAAAGATTCATATAGTGCGTTATATTCTTACTTAAATAGGAGCTTCAACACAATAATATGCTGTTCAAATACACTGACATGATATAAACATATAGTGTTTTGGCCAGCCACAAGAAACGCGGGCTGTGTGCTGCACAGATGTTTCCCCAGAAACAAAGTATACTTCTTTAGTTCCGGGTGTAACTTCTACCCCTTTACACAGATGCTGGTTCCTACTTGAGTGCAAAAGTACATTTTTATTTTTATGCTACTTTATACTTCCATTCCGCTAATTTACAGAGGCAGATATGGTACATTTTAGGCCGCTACATTTATTTGACATTTATATTTACAATTTACAGATTAAGATTTTTACATACAAAACAGTTTATGCAGTGTTAGAGGTTGAAACACCTAACACTATAAAAAAAAAAAAAAAAGGAGAGTCTGCTTAATGCTGAATTTTTTTAGGCATCTAAAAGGTCTGATGAAAATATCAGATTTTTTTATTAACACAAAGCATAAGATGAACAATAAGTATAGCATTCCTTTTTAAGAATCATGAATAAGATGTCCACTGTTGATCTTTGGCATTTCTGTGAATGCAGAACTTTTACTTGTAGTCAAGTATTTATACATTTTCATCTTGCTCGTTCTAATTAAGAAACTGAACACTTCTTAAACCAGCAATAATAAGGATGGCAAAATCTTATATTTTCATTTTCTCAGCTTTAATTTCTCAATTTCAGGCTTCCATCTCCACATTAAACAGTTTCTCACTTGTACTTACATTCCTAAGCAAAGTAGTCCAGTGCCAGTTTACTTCACATTGCTGTCCGCTGAACCCTCTGGGGGAAAATATCTGTCTTAAAAATACAGTTATATTACCAAGAAAGGTAGAAACAACTACTTTTCTAATGTCCCCTCTGTTTACCTGTCTCCCCCTTATTCTTGGTCTTCAGACTGATTATAGCCTAATCTCTTCACTGCTTTTATTCACAATGAACATTGTGTGTGCGTTTGTTCAGAGGTAAAAAAAGAAAAGAAAATAATTATATATTAACTTATTAATTAATATTACTCATGTTGCATGGATTGATAGTCATGGTAAATGAAGTGTGAGTGGGCACATTTTCCCTAAGTCATGTTTGCTTCAACAACGGGTCAAGTAATGGATCACAGTGTGAACATTTCATATATTTTAGGGCACTTCTACATCCAATAAGCTGTTATCAAATCGTAACAATTTAGTGGCGTCAACCATTGATGTTGGCTAACCTGAAAATCGAAAGTCATCCCACCTTTATAAAACAAGTACAAAAATATACTTTCAGGTTGGACACACAAGATCATTAAGACCTAGTTACTTTTTCCTCCTTGTAATTACTGAATTGCAGGATAAAAACACACTGTACTACTGTTTATGTTTGTACACTGTATGTGAAAATGTTGTACGATGTGAAATATAGCTTTGAACCTTGCACTGGGTCTATACTGCATGTAGAGTCTGAGGCAGAAAAGTAACAGTGAGGTAATGGATCCTATCAAAAGGCAGATGAAGCACAAGCCAGTAAAATAGTTCCATAAAATAACATCATATCTTCTCAGTCAATGCTCTGTCGTCTTTCCCAGAGTGGATGTCTAGACGTCGTAGAAGAGACGCACCAAATGATAACGGATCCCAAAAGCCAATACACTGCCCATCACCTGGAAGAGACACAGAAATGAGCATCCAGTGAAACATTCACATACTTCCCAATGGCCAACACTATTTCAGGGTATTTGTTTTACCTGTATGATGAGCATGATGACTGTGAGGTTTCTCTCATGGGTGGGACCGAGTAATTTCAGGACCAGATTTATTAACGTCATGTTGTTGCACTCAATAAAATCATCATCTGCCTCCTGGCCTCTTCGCACCTCTAGCAGCTTTAATAACTCTGCCACCTGTTGAGGATCATTGAGACATTATTGTTATAACCCAATATACACAGCAGTACACTTGCCACTCTGTGTCTTTACCCAGCTATAAGAATACTTTTTATAGCAACCTACTGCAAGACCTCTGATTCGCTGCCCACATTTTCAATTGTTTCAGCAGTTCATAAAGTAATGTATTAAAGTCAAATAAAATTCAGTTCTGTCTGATTATCTGACAAATTAAATTCAAGTTTAATCAGGTCAGACAATGATCTGTGATACTAACTAACTGGTCTGCTAGTGATGTCGTTTAAGGTTGTTTATTTGTTTTACTGCATCAAACAAAAAAATCAAAACAATTAGTCCTTAGTCAAGAGACAGAAAATTTGGTTGGCATTCTGGTTTATTTTCAATTTTGCCATACATTTGCTTGTTTAAGTCAATTAGAAAGTAAAACAGCTAAACATTCTCTAGTTCAAGCTTCTCAAATATTAGGACAATATCTTGGGCTCTGTGAAAATGTAGATTTTGTACGATTAAAATAGGAGTAAACAGGTGCAAGAGCTTTACCTTCATAATGAGGTGTCCTAATTTAGAGAGGTCCTTTCTTTTGAATTTAGAGTAGCTCATCCCCAATTTGCCTGTGTCTGGATTCAGCCTGTCATTGGGAGAAAGTCAGGAGGATGAATGGACGACATTGAGAGTACATAATCAGCATAAATGATAAATAAAAAGATGTCAAAAAACACATTTAAAGGTTGTTACCTTGGCAGCCGGTGTCTGGGACAGGGTATGACATGAAAAAGTTGAGGCAGGGAGTAGACAAAGTTAACCACTTGAGGAATGAAGAACAGCAGCATTGTTTTGCTGAAGTGTCCCAGGATGCCGACTACAGCAAACGTCATCCCAGCAAAGTAGCAGAACGTGTCTCCCACAAACACAGATGAAGGGTACCTGTGACAAAATAGGTTGCAAGTTGACAGAATAAAGAGGCAGCTACGTCTCATATATGCCTCTGCATTTTCAAACATTTTTCATAAAACGGCCTCAGGTACAAGGTTTAACTTACCAGTTGTGGTAGAAAAGTGCTAATGTGGTGAAGAAGAATGGTATCATGAAGTAGAGGGAGAAAATGTGGTCATCCTGGTAATCTCCTGAGAAAACAAAACATGTTCAGCCTTTTGCATGTCATGCAACAGGAAAGAAGTACACTGTGAAATATCCACATTTATAAATCATGCAGCGTCACATTCAGTTTGAAAAGGGCAATAAATTCCACCTGAGTGATACCATAATTCCAGATTTATTCACAAATTATTTTCACTTGTTTCAGGAATTTTCAAGTAAAATCAAGTTATCTATATCCAATACACTCATGACTTGCAGAGTAGAGGGTGTAAACTGTAATGCTGATGATGAGAGAGGAAACAGCCACACACCGCTGAGCTCCAGCAGGTTGAAGACGATGATGGAGCCGGAGATAAACAGGGCTTGACCTGACTCGATGCCATTGATGCCTGCTAGGATGTTGATGGCATTTGTGCAGAAAACCGCAAGCATTCCCATGTAGACATAGTAGAGAATACCTGCACAAGATCATAAATTATAGAATTTAGAGTGACTGAAGCAGTATAATTTCCTACATCAACTGTAACAAGTGCTGGGACAAAACACACAGTATCCATATCCCCAAACCTTTATGTATGTCAATCAGAATAATGGGCAGAAAAACGAATAGGTCAAGACAACTACTTTATGTTTTCGAGGAAGATTCAAATTTTACAGTTAAATTAGACAAAGCTCATGCTGGAGGCATTATATATCCCATCTGGCCTGGGTACATCTTGGGAGCTGGAGGATGTGACTGGGTTAGAACTAAACATCTGGACATTGTTTAGCCTGCTGCTAACCAGACACTCCTGCACAACTCACCCATATCCAAATGCAGCCCAAGCAGGGCTCTGAAGGGCTTGGGCACCACGATGACCGTGTTGCCGAAGTTGGTAAAATACACCATGAGCAGCGGCAGGGAAGCCAGGGTGGGAAGCAGAAGCTTGTGTCTCCACCGCAGGTTCAGCACGTCATCAGCAAAGCCCAGGAAGATCATGCAACAGATGGCCAGAAGTGCACCAATCAGCTGTACAAACTAAACACACAACAACAACAACAACAAAAAAGACAACAACGCAGAGAACAGAGTTGAGTTTCAGATTTGAGAGAAACAGACAGGTTTACTATGCATCAATTCACCTACCTCATCGTGTGGGAAGCCTTTGCACTGATCTCCTACAAAGCAGCTAAGGAAAGGCACCGGGATGAAGCAGAAGAGGATGATGAGGAAGACTGTTCCACTGATGACTCCCTGGGACTCTGGGCTGAGAACAGGATTGACCAGGAAGAGAAACAAGGCGAGAATTAGAGGGAGGAATGAGCACATTTGACTTCTAAACAAAACCCAATATACTTAATATTATTAATGGTAACCATAGGATTCATTTGAAATGACTCACACTTCCTTTTTGGATGTTTTGTTTAGGTCGATTCCGTACAGTCTGGCTGAGATGAAGTGGTCTTTGAAAGCAGGAATGAGTTTCAATGTTGCCATACAGCCGAGTGCAGACAAGAAACAGTTGATCACCAGCGGGAGGACCGGCACTGGTGACATGTTTCCAGGCATTTTAGCCGGGTGTGTTTCTGATAGATCAAATCACGTTTCTAGCTAATCTGACGTTGCCCCTTAGAGTTGATCGATGAACGAGCTATCGCTGTCTACACTAAGGTAAAAACAAGTCATATCGTTATTTTAAAACGTATCACATCTCCGTGCCTCCGGTGTCAAATAACAATAAGTCCACGAGCTCCAGTGGTAATCCATACCATCCTGCATTACATGTTATCGATGCACATTTTTGCTTATTGCTGGTAGTCTGAACTCCACGTCTGTGTAGCCATATCCTGACTGTTATGGCGAGGCAGGACTTCCGCTCAATCTCTTCAAAATAAAATGTCACTTAAAACGTTACATTTGTTTCATTATTATTATTTTTTAAAATCAATACATATCATTTTTTTACTCTATTTATAAACAAAACATCACTGTATTCGCGCTGTTTTTAAGACAGTTCTCTCCGCACTACGTTGTTGCTCACGTGGACAAACACCTAGCTTCAACAGCTTCCGGTCACTTCCGTGTTGACACGGAAGTGACCGGAAGTAGTAGTCCCCGGTCTGTCGTCGGAACAGTTTGTAGGCTGTACATGACTCTCTTCCTTCTTTCTTTAGAAAAAAAGCATGCAACTTATTTTACATTCGTCCAACCAACCTTTTGGCACGAGGAGATGAGGGTACAACATTAGAATCAAACAAGTTGATGTATTTAAAAAAATTAAAATAAACCACTCTCTAAAAAGAAAAAAACAAAACAATAATGGGGTGTTGAAATGTTTAGAAGGAAATGTACTCCCATTTGAATAGAAGATAAAAAAATAACCACACAGGTATAATGGCCATAATACAGATTACTGATGGAATAAGTATTCAGATCCATAAATTGATGCAATGCAAAAATGGTAAAGTATTCCATTGCAAAACAAGCCTTGCATTAAAAAGTACTACAGTTTATTCAATAACATTTACCTAACCAGATATCAAAAGTAAAAGTACTACACAAAAAATGGCCCAATACTTATTGAAGGTGATGATGCATTAATGTGTAAATAACATATTACTATTGAAGCTGGTTGAAGTGGTTTAATCTACAGCACTGCATGTGGGCTCAGCATCTGTTTAGTAGGCCTATGTGAAAGTTATAAGTTATAATAGTCATGTAGTGGAGTAAAAGTATAAAGTAGCACAAATATTAAATTCTCATGTATGTGAGTAAAGTATAAATATTTCAAAAGTACGTTAGTTACATTCAGCTTGTGCAGATAGATGGGGATGGACGGATTAATGTTTTGGGGTCCAAATAGTATAACCAACTAGCCCCAGTTTTAAGTGTGTACATTTTATTTTGTAAACAATTATTTTGGATTATTCACCATGTGATTCGTTGATTGTGATGATAGATTGTGTGATAATGCAAAAGCCAATTGATTGATGTAAATTGTCGGTAACCAAAGCCCTTTGTGATGGAAGCAAAAAATAAAGCAACATTTGAAAATTGAGTTTCACGTGTCCTGCTTTTATGTTGAAGGCCCTGCCTTTCACTTCCCTCTTGCCTTTGCGCTCCTCTCCTGCAGCGCCACCTGCTGGCCACTGCTGCTCTTTGTCAAATCATCATTGAGGAGAGGTAACAGAGGCAGGAGGGGACGACCAGCGCAGAATGGAAAGCCACTAGTATCTGTAATGCACTGACGGAGAGCAGAAGGCTTATTTTTGGATCGATAAATGGCAGCAGAGAGACACCGACACGGAGATGGGACGAGCACGTATGTCGTTGGCAGCACATCGCCATGAAGCCAGCTTGATATTACCAATGCATTGCTTTCGATTCCCTGCAGCCTGCAGCTCGGACTGTTTAAGTTAAACGGTAGGTTGTTATGGAGCCTCGACGTCTGCTTTGCCAATGCACGGTTCATCCTCAGACATCTCACACACGGGACGGTAACGTTTAGTACATGGGCTTCTGCTTCATGTAGTCACACGGGATCTTTTTTTAACCTGATCTTAAACAAGCAAATTAAAGTGAACGCGTTCTTAACATGTCGGTTCATCCTCTGTGCATGTGGGGTTATTCCTCAGTTACAACTTATTAGTAACGTCACTCATTGCATCAAGATGACTGACTGTCTTTTGCTGCCGCTCACAGGCTACAGGGAGCTGATCTGCTCTGACTGACAGTCCTGGTATTTCTATCTGGAACCTGGTGGTATGAGAGGCTCCGGGAGACGGTGATGGAGCTGCAGGAGTTTGGCTGGCTGTGTCTGGTGGGTCTCTTCCTAACCTCCCTGCTCATTGTGCTGGGATGGCTGTTTCAGTACCTGCTGACCGTGCTGCGTCTGTGGAGATCCAGCAAGACAGCCAAGCAGGACGGGAGAGGACCAGCCTGGCAGCAGCTCCCCCACGCACAGCCCCACCAGAGCCTGGCTGGAGGTGTGTGGGGCTTCCTGCAGAAGATCTGCATGGGCCGGGATGGAGGAGCTATGCCAGAGGCCGGGGTCAAAAGCTTGTTGACCTCTCTGTTCTCCTTTAAGTCCTTCAGGGAGCACTGGCAGAGGACCTGGGTTAAATCTCTGAATGAGCAGGCCTGCAGGCATGGGGTAAGTTGTTCATTTGAGATCTTTAAACAATGAATAGCACAAATCATATTGCAAATGAGAGCTGAATAAACATGATGGAAGCGTGTAGAGGAGCACGCCTAAGGTTACTCCACTAAGCAGAGGCATAAATAGTTAAGCAAGGGCTATGCAGTTGGTGTGCCCATGTGAGCTGGAAGTGTGTGTGTAGGCAGGGAGCTGGAGGTGCCGGAGTGTCTAATCGGTAAGAGGATGGGGGGCTGAGCGTTGCGTAACAGCTCTGAATCAATGCACATAAGAGCGGAGAGGCAAGACCAGTCAGCGTGGCCACGGAGTGAACACCCACGCTTTATAAAAATAGTCTGATACCCCGGCCTGTGGGGGGGAAATGGATGTGTTCGATCACAGTGGGAGGAGTCAAAATCTATGTTGTTGCTCAAGACAGAAGAATGGTTGGCTCATCTTTCCTGCAACGCATTACCTAAAGTCAATCAAATTGTATTATAATTGCAGTAGGAAATTGTTTCCACAGAAATATTGTATTCAGTGTGGTGAGTACTACAGACAGTTGTTAGTCTGGCTCATATTAGAGGCTTATAGCAAGTTTCTAAAGGTCTTTCTTCTTTCAAATAGTACTTTGATCTGTGTGACTCAAAGTCTGACACAGTCAGATGTTTGCTGGGAGCACTGAGAGAGGAGATGGATCCTCTACAACCCCCCACTCAGAAATTCTGTCTGTTTTGAAGATGAGTTGGCGGGGAGTTAAAAGGGGTCGGATCAATCCGCAGAGCGGACGTGCTCAACAAACAGCACTCCATTCTGATTCATATGGGTCACCTCGCCATGGTTGATTGAAAACCTCCCTCAGATGAACACTTTGGAGAAAGACTCATTCAGTGATGTGATTTATATTGGTTTGGAAAAAATATAAACCTGGCGCTTAGCCTAACAATGCATTAATAGGCCACTGCTTGTTCAGCAAAATACGCTTTGCTTGTTTTAGCACCCAAATTTGAAGCAAGATTGCTCAAATCTACCTGTCATTTTTAATGTTTGGGCCATACTATAATTTATCAACAATCATTAGTAGTGTATCGTGATGATGTAATCATCATGTGTTGTCATTTTACAAGATTCTGCCAAATTAATGATTCAGAGCAAATTAATAAATTAGATTAAATGATGTTAAGTTGTTTATCCGACTAGTAAATATCATTAAATGTAATAATTTTACTTAATTTTGCATACATTTGCCATACTGGAAATATAGATAATTTCATAATTATGATTCCAACTCTATAACCCTTCTCAATAATATACGAAAATCTTTAAGGAATACTTTGACATTTCGGGGAAATCGCTTTAGAGGTGCTGATGGCGGATTTTCCCTTTTGAGGTAGTAGCCAGGCTAGCTGTTTCCCTCCTTTTCCAGTCTTAATGCTAAGCTAAGCTAACAAGCCTGCTGGCTCTAGCTTCACATTTAGCATATGAGAGTAATATTGATTGTCCCATATAAGTCTCTGCAAGAAAAAGCACATTTCCCAAAGATGTTAAACTCTGCATTTAAAGTCTGACAGTGTTTGTGTTTGAAGGGTATAATTTCATCTATGGGGAGGATACACGACAGTCTGTCCCTTGATGCAAAAACATGTCCATGTGTGAATCCTTCATGGTTAGAGGGTCTGCATGCTTTTTCTCTGCATACCACATATGTTTTGGTATGCAGCATTAATCAAGCTCTCTCTGATTTAATCAAAGTGTTACATATTCTTGTGCTGGTAATAAGAGGTCAGTGGGGAGAGCAGTGTGATTCTTTGGAACTGCTTCCCTTTGATATGTGGCAATAAATTGGAGCGTGCCAGCCGAGTTATCTTACAACGGCCTAATTAGTTAATCCATTGCTACCTTCGTTGCTCTCAGTTACCAATAAACTCCACATCACTGGAGTGAACCTTGGGTGAACTTTGAAGTGTTTAGTGAGAGTTAGATTAATGAGGTTTCAGGTTAGTAATAAATGACAATACAACCTAGCTGCTAGTTGCTCATTGCACAGCCACTCTGTTTGGGATATAATTAGTAATTTTATAGCTATTTGGCAGAACTAAACACACAAAAAATACTTTGTAATGACATTTTAAGAAGATGTGTTCTCAAAAAAGAAGGTTGCTATGAATATTTTTGTACGTAAGAACCTCATACCTTCATGCTGCTCTATGGGATTAATCTATGATGACTGTATGACCTTCAGGCTTTTGAAATGCTTTAAAAACCCAGTGGATACAAAGCTTTTACCCGGCAGTGATTAAGTAGATCATGTTTATTCTAAGATTATTCTCAAGACTGAGTAAATGCGTCAGTGGTGGAGGAAGGAGACAGAGACAAATAGTGAAAGTCTGTCTGTCAGTTTGGTGTTTAGTTTGTGAACCGAGAGTGTGAGCCAAAGCTTCCCGATAGCTTCCATTCATCACAATAACATATCTGCTAGTCATTGTGTCTGCGTGCGGAGCAATCTGTTATTCTAAATAGGTCTGGACCATATGTAAATCATTTGTGAGGATGTTAATGAAACTTTGAACTTGATATCCAGATAACAAATCACGAGCACGCCTTGTTGAAAAGATATCCCTCCAGGTGTCTGTCTAAGAGCCAGTGTGGTTGAAGTGATTGAAGACACTGTCCTTGTCTTGCAACTTAAAGGTCACATGTTGGGCCTCCATAGCGTTCATTATTAATTTGTAACATTATACATTAATGTTGTAATAGCCAGTTAACTCTGTCCTCTGGTCTGTGCTGTTTACACTCAGAGTGGTAACTTAGTTTTTTGTTCTGCTGTTTCACCTCCTCCCTAAAAAAACAGCCTGGAAAAACCTGCTGTGGGGGTTTGTAGAGATATTGCAAGTATTCAGTGAACACAAGCGCGTCACATCGCATTCTTCACCTCTCACACACAATAAGCACCTGCCACCTGCCAGGCGTGTTGCCATGCCACTTCGAAAAAAGACACTAAAGCAGCCAGCCCCAAGCCATAATCCCGAAGACTCACGTTCTCCTCTAACTTGCACTTCCTGATTATGTTTCTACATCCGGCAAAACATGAGCTTCTCAGCAGCAACACAGCACCGAGATACAGCTTCGGTATCATCATGTGGGGATTAGCACGCAAATCCTTTATAGCATTAGTCATTAGTACTTTTGCAGCATTTAAGATTGATGCTGACAGAGGCCTTTAAATAATTATGTTGAAATTTATCCAAATATAGGCAAGTTGAATTAGCCCCGAATGGAAAGTTGGTACAATAAACAAGTTTCAGCAAGAACCTTCCCCCTGCGGACCCCATTATGTTTAGTCAATAGTGTGGATTTATTTTTCTCTTCAAATAAACATTTTTCTCCTTCTGCTTTTACTCAACACCTTGTGAGACCCAATATTATACAGACTTCAAACACTGCAGCAGAAAAATTTCAAACCAAAACTTTCCATTGTACAAATATCCATCTGTACCCTCCATGAAATAATTATATGCAGAGCTGATTTGATTGACAGAAAATTAATCAGCAACTCTTCAAACAAAAGGATTAAGTGATTAAAGGTCAGGCATTTTGGGGAATACTTCTATTCGCACTCTTGCTGAGAATTAGATCAGTGAGTAGGCCATATTGTTTAAACCATCATAGTTTTGCATTTCATATCTTTTGAAGAAGAACTGTTTTTGGCGTCTCTCGCTTTTCATAGGTTTGACAATGCTGAAGTAAGACTTCTGACATCTGGCTCAAAGTTTAGGCAATGAAGGATGTAACACTCAAACTGGACTTCCTGGATCTTATTTCATTATATCACCACTATCTGTAGAATTATACACATAATGGTTTTTTTTAACACAGAGTCTCTCTTGGGATCATTGTGAAAAAAAGATATTCATTTCAGGATCTGTGTTTTCTGCATGAATGACACATGCCATTGTATTCCAGTAACTCTGAGTGTAGCTGTTCACAGTAATATGGATGAACATTATGGATATTTTAGTAGTGCTCAGAAAATATCTTTTTGAGGGTGAGGGGCGATCCTGACAGGACAGTTGGAGGGTTGTTACATAAATAAAGAAAACAGCAGTAAACAAGCTAAAGCAAAATGTGGGTTTATAGAGACATGGTGTTAGTGCCACATTCAGCTTCTGCCTTGAAGATATTACATTACAGTCATTTAGCAGACGCTTTTATCCAAAGCGACTTACAATCAGTAGTATATTACATTTCATTCACCCATTCACACACTGATGACAGGGCTACCACGCAAGGTGCCACCATCAGACTCTAACTAACATTCATGCAACATCCAGTCCACACCGATGGCAAGCCTTCGGGAGCAACTTGGGGTTAAGTGTCTTGCCCAAGGACACATCGACTGCTGAAGCCGGGTATCGAACCACCGACCCTCTGATTGGAGAACTACCTTGCTCTCCACTACGCCACAGCCGCCCCAGATATTAAGCCAAGATGTTTCTAATGTCACCTCCGTGATTTAAATTCTAAAAGAGGAAAAATTATGAATTTGTATAGGTTGAGGAGATGGTAAATTACTTTCTTAAGATATAGATTAGAGGAGACAATTGCTATCCCAGGGTAAAAAGCAGAGTGGTTGAGATGGGTTCATCACAATTTTGCAGATGTCTAGTCTAGACTACCCCTACAACAATGTGAATGGAAGGATGCCACTTGCTGCATTAACAAAAAACACGTGCATGTGGTCATTTCCATGGAGTCACGACTAGATTGACTTGTATGCCTGTAAACACCTTATTAAGTAAAATAAAGCATGATTCTGATTTAGCTGTATGCGTTCAAAAGTTAATAAGCTTGGTTTTCACACTGTGGTCCCATTTAAACATGCTCCATTTAAACAGAGAGATTATAGACACCTAAATCTGTTCAGCAGCATAAAAAGCACCTCCTGCACTTTTTGGATAGTAACCCCATGATGCCGTTTGTTTCACGGTTCAGTTGTTTATCCAGAGCAAATGTATGTCTGCTGAAGTATTACTCTGAAATCCTCTTTATATAATCTTGCCTTGGCATGCAGGCTTGATATGGAGCTATTCAGATGTCTCTGGCCCGATTATTTCACTGAGGAGGCTTGAAGGACTGAACTGGTTGGTCTCTTGAGACCAGCAGATCATAACAGCATGGTAGACTGTGTGTGCATCTGCAGCTGACACATGATGTCAAGCCATCGTCACAGGGTTCAGTGGGTGGTAGAGGAGGACTAAATGAGCATACGAGTATGCATCTGCAGGGAAGGAAGCTCCCTGTTCATTCAAGATCTGCAATTATAAACAGCCTGGTGATTATCGTGAGGCCACAGTTCACTTCTTCCCTCTCTGACTGGGAGCTGCCAGTAGATGATTAATGCTGCGTGATTGTGCTCAAGAGGATTTTTTCTTTACAACAGGGAACGTTAAGCACTCAGCAATGACAGTGCAGGAAACTAACATCAGTAACTCAAAGCCGCTAATAAAATACAATCCACCAGGAAGTTATTTCTAACAGCACAAAATTTCCTTTGATTTTACAATCTTTCTGTGGCAGGCATTGATCTACAAGGTGGCTCCTTAGACATTTAAAAATGGACACACACACTGTGCATTATTCTAATATTATTTTGTACATGAAAAGAATTACAAAGTGAAGCTAAATCCTTAATGCTTATCATACAAGTCCTTGCAATCTTGTTCCAACTCGTTATAATTTTAATAAACTGTACTTTTGGCAGATTTCATTTAGTAGTTTTATGTAAACTGAAGTTTGACAAACAGTTTTCAAAACATTAGAATATTCTACATATCAAATCTGAAATATAAAATCAATTGAAGGTCACATGTTAACATTAGCATGCTAACATGCTCACAAAGACACTGCTAACATGCTGATATTTAGGAGCAGGTAAAGTTTACCATGTTCACCTAATCAGTTAAAAAATGTTAGCATGCTAACATTGCTAACAAATATTGCCCTCCCTCCAGCTGCACTGCTACTATGGGTAAAAAAAATAAAAATAATTCGAAGTCATCAAACTAGTGTGTTGTGTATGTAGGCTAAATGAGTTGAATGCTATGAATTACCAAACATGAATGTAAGATATTTTACTGTAAATAGCTATTTTTACACCACAACGTTTGTACCCTGAACCTGAGATACACGGTACTGAAATATAAGGCAGGAGATGAAGATGAGGGTCAACAAAAGCCACAGGGGGGATGTATTTCTGGTTGACCCACATGCTTTTCAGAGGCGCTCAGCCAGTCGAACCCAAAGGGGCCAACTCTGACAAACCTGAAGTGACACCATGGATGTCCTCAGGAGCTGTCTGTTTTCAGAAATACCTTACACACACACACACACACACACACACACACACACACACACACACACACACACACACACACACACACACTCAGTCGAACAGTGGCGGTTCACAAGGACAAATCAGAGGTTATGCTGCTAGCATTGCCCTCTTCATGACACAATTAGCTCTGTAGCCTCTGCAAGGAGGATGCACAACACCACAGAGCCCCAGATGGCTACCTAGAGAGCCAATGGATGCAAAATATAGAAATAGAAAACCATAAACCAATTAGATGTTCAAGGCTTCACCAAATTAGTACATTTTATTTATAAAATTTCCAACCATATTTAACTTCAGGCACCAAAAAATGATGGCTGCCATTCAAATTTCCAAGCATGTACGCTTCATAATGTTAAACTGGCGCTGCTATCTACACCCAAATATAAGATGCTTGGGTTATAGTTAAGCCCAGAAATGTTGTTTAAAAGTATATCAGTGGAAACAACATCTGACCCAACCTTCTCTCAGGCAAGATTTTGACTGACACATATTGGCAAGCCTGTGCTGCTGTGTGTCCTAAAGTAATTTGACAAAAAATGTAAAGTTGTCTGTTTGTCATTGCCATGTTTCACATAAAAAAACACAAATCTGTGCTGTAATACACTGTGGCTTGTCAAAAAATGTGATCTGAACTGAAAAATTGCAAAAAGTAGGGGAACACTGGGAAACACTTGATGGCCTTGTGGTGATGTGTACCAAATAAGTGTAACAGACATTTATGCATGTCATAAACTGTATATGAAGAGTATATTTAAATATTTACATGCACATTCACATAGATATATATACGTATTTCCTGGTTATGTCTACGATATCAGATTGATAATAAAGGCAAAATGCAAAAAAAAAATCTAACAACGTGACACTATTTTGCCCCCATGCTCATTATTCAGAATGTAAGTGTCCCAAAAAACATTCTGACATTTAGGAGTATTTGCTCGCCACATTTTACTGACTCAAATTTGCCTCATTGAAAAGATGCCAGTGGGGGTTTGACTGCAGTGACACAAACCTTTAGTAATGCCGGTCCATGAGCCACACACAATCAGAATCATGTGATTAATGGGTTGATCACATCATATTCATTTTGCACTTTGGATGTAATGAACGGTTGGATGACTCTGCAGTTTTAGAAGCTCCAGCCAACCGAAGTAAACACAGCCGGTCGTACGCTCTAGTCATGCGGCTGCAGTGTTGGTCCAGGGAACCTACGTAAGCTTGCAGCATCGCATTTGGCTTCCTGCCCTTCTGGCTGAAATACTGACACACAAATACACACACACACGCCTGCACATGCACACACACACACACACACACACACACACACACACACACACACACACACACACACACACACACACACACACACACACACACACACACACACACACACACACACACACACCACAAACTTTATTATATCATCCTCCCACCACTACCCCGCCTCCACTGCTGTGTTTGATAGAGATTGGACATGGACCTAGAAGAACATATGCTCTGACAATAGGGGATTTGTTTTCTCTCACTTGCATCTCTCGGGCCAGTCAAAGCCGTCTACAGATCCTCTGGCACACATACACATACACAAACACAGTGATAGTAAGCCACTGGTGTTGCCGCGGTTCTGGTGACTCTTTTCTCACAACTGAGATACTAATTCCTTTTGTTAGGGGGTGTCTACCAAGTCCAACTGGGAAGCTGCCTTGCTGGAAGCATGACTAAGCATTAACTGATGCAGTCTACATAATGGACGCTGTTGTGGTAATCCACAACCTCGGCAATATCACAGAAGCTCATGTTAACATGAGCATTATACTTGCCACCCTTTGGTCAAAAATATGTCGTAATTTATTTGCTAATGTCTTCAGGCACTGTTTGTGTGAGTGCACATATTCACAGAGCTACCTCGACTTAAACCACAGTTGTGCTTTGCGATGCATGGTGAATACAATAACCTCATGCATACACTTTATGGAGCCTTACAAGAGTGTGTTTATTGATCCATGTACATTTTCTGCATGAGACTTAACAGACCCTCAACCATTGGCACCAGAAAATAATTACACATTATTATCTTGACTCTTTCACAAAATTTGCCAAAAGGAACATTTCTGTTCCTGCAAAGCTAACGAGGTTGCTGTGGTACGGAACAGAAGCATTGTGTGATTAGCATATGGATGAGGCGATCAGTAGCATATGTGAGTTCAATCACTCTGGGCAAAGATCAATGAACTACCAAGTTGTCTGATACCAAACATGCTTAAAATTCATGAAATGCAGCAGTTCATTTATTTGCATACTAATTGAGTAAAGATCCATAACGATGGTGACTAACTGCTTACCAGCTACATTTAAAGGCTGTATCACTGCAGCACATAGTCTTTTCTGTCATCCCTGTGTGTCGCTCCTTTTTCTCTTATGTAATATTTAGGACATTTTCTCTCTCCCTCTGTCTCTCCTAGAGCTCCATCCAGATCACTTTTGACAGCAGTCTCCAGTTAACTGCTGCCTCTGCAATAGAAAGTGTGACCTGCACTGATCAATCGGCACATCGAATGGTACGTAATCTTTGTTGTTTTTGTTGATTAGAGCTGTAACTAATTCACTTCATTAGCCAATCACCCACTGTATTTTAATTGGGGCAATACACCTCAAAATATGAATGGTTTACGCTGTTTTACGTATTTACCTTTGCCAGCCTCTTCTTGTTTTACAGGTTTTACACTGTAAATGTTGGGTGGACACAGTGACGTTTCCTGTGACGGTCACTCAGCAGTCACCAGCTGCTATTTCCATGGAGACCTATCAGATCACTATAGCACCTATGGTGGCAAAGGTACAAAAGCACACAACATGGATTTTTGCAATTTGCACTTTTGAGGGCAGGCCTCTAAAACAAATGAGAATGTCAGAGCATAATTTGCATTGTTATTCAAATGTAAAGAATCACGTGTAATCCCCCCATCCTTGCAGTGTCATTAAATAAAGAGTCTTAGTATATTTGACTCTTTATTAAAATCAATATCCTCTCTTATTTCAGTAGTTTAAGTATTTATCACAACTAAAAACCCATTTTCCATAAGTTTTGTGTCTCAGATAGCAACTGGATTGCTTTGCTTTTTTCTTCAGAGCCTATTACAAGCATCAAATTTAGCAATTTATTCAGATCATCAGGGAAATGCCACGAAATATATTCAAATATATTACATTTTAATTGATTCCCAATGCTGTTCAGAGTAAACATTGACTGGCTCCTCTGCCAACAGCACGGGGTCTACCACCCTCTCCTCTTGCACCGTCGCTGCAACCGATGCGACCGCTAAGCTTTATGCAAATGAATGCACCATGAAGTTGCCAATATGCAAATTCTCGTATGACGTCATCTGGTGACTTTTAGCAGTTTTTGTGGGTAGTTCTAGCTTCTTTTATTGGAAAAGAGTTGACAACACTGCACAGGACACACTACATTTTGTTTTCCACCACTGGACCAATGGAGCCTTCATTTTCCAGGAAATCGTACCCGGTGGCAGAGTGAAATGGACGGTGAAAGCGAGGCTTATTGGGAACCAATCTAAATGCTGACATTGTCATTATTCTATAGCCATTACATTGTGCAATCAATATTTACTACATAGTGATAAGTTAAGTCAAAAACTATTGTCACTTTAAGAGGATAATCATGTTGGAAGGGATTTTCCTTCAACCATCTAGCATTATAAGAAACTTTTATTTTTAGGAATAAAGCGCTTTCTGCTTTTTCACTGCTTCCAAATGTTCTTTTATTATGATTATCTGTACAAGTGTTTTTTAGAAGCTAGCAGAGACCGGCAATCTTCTAGGAAGAGTCCTGTTTTTCTAAGTCACCAAATTAAATAGTGTTGTGATTAATTATTAATGAGAAAATGCTACACGTTTAATCATTTAATATAATACTCTATTGTAACAGCATGCCAGTAAACCTGCTGTCTGCCACTATATCTGATGTGTTTTCCAACCCTGCTCCCCCGTCTGTCTCCGTCAGGTGGTGGTGTTTCTGGAGGAGGTGGAGGACGAGGGTCTGCTGATGTCCTGGACTCTTTCCAAGCAGCCATCATTTACGCTGAGCGTGTCTCCATGCAAGCTGCAGAGACAAGTAAGACTATGAGATACTGAAACCACTAATATAATATTTCTATCTCATATAGTAAGCAGAGGCCTCGTTTCTCAATCTGTTTACATTCAAGGTTGCATACATTCAAAATCTTGTTCCTGAATATCTGTACATAAACGTGCATGCCAGCCAACAACATCAGTAAAGTAACAAAAACAAGCAGAAGAAATTGAACTACTGAAGACAGTTGTTGGGCATACCCACTAATTATTTCATATTATATAATGTAGTAAAGCTGAATGTGAGTATGAAAAATTTGTTAAATCCCCCAAAGCTGCTTTTTGATCAAACTAAATGGCTTTTTAGATAAAATCAAATGTAAACAATTAGTCTATTTTCTCTTCTTGTATATTTTTAGTTTATAATCTTTATTAATCTTGCATATTTTTTATATATCTTTAGTTAGATCATTTCAGGCAAACAAATGTATTAAAAGCCCCAGTTTTGTCTATAGTTGAGTCTGTTGACCTGCCATACTTGGTTTATCATCAGAGAATAATCAGCCCCTTCTTTTTCATCTCAGGGCACTGAGCGGGGTGCAGACCTGGACACGATTAAGGGACTGATAGAGGATACTCTGTTCAGCACGCAGCCGGCCATGGTCCTCAACCTCAAGACTTGTGCATCCAGTCCTCTGGTAAGAAACCTTTTGTTTTGTTCTACCTTTGCAGCAATAAAAGAAAATAAAATGATCTTTTTTTCTTAAATAAATAAATTGCTATGACTGGATACTGAATGATAGAACCTGTTCTCTGCACCCTTTTTCTGCAAACTCGCAGGCTCCCATGGACCGTCTATCAGTGGGATTGAACTCTGTATCCCAGAGTGTCTTGGTGAAACGACTAATGCTCCGGCAGCTCAGGGTGACCTTAAGTAAAGGTCAGACATTTTCCCTCGACTTCAGATCATTTCCGCCTGGCTTCCTGCAGATAGCCGAGGTCTTACTGTCTGGCTTTCTGCATGCAGGTCAGTGGTCTAGATCGGGGGAGCTGTGCTGTGTCCTGAGCCTGGACCAACCCTCCACAGAGAGGTCAACATGCTTCCTGCCTGTGCCCAGCAACCCCAACGCCCCACTGGAATGGAGTGAAGAAATCACTCTGTAAGAAGACAGCCATGACGTCTAACTGCATTTAATGAGTCATGATTGTGGACATTAATGCCAACGTTAAAGGCCCTGAAAATGTATTCTCTCAATCAACTTGGATATGTCAAATGAGAGATTGGTGTTGTTTTTTTCTTATCTCTCTGCTATTTTCGCTGATTTGAAGTGTGTGATTTCTCACTATGTGCACCAATCAGGATTTAGCAACATTTGAATCAGAAACTGATGACAGTTGGTGGGTTGTTACTGTCACTGTCAATCACATCTGATCAAACCACACCCACCAATGATGAAGCAGATTTTCCTTATTAAAACATTAAAATAAATAATTTGACAGTGGCTGTTGCTTATATAGACAGGAATATTAATGTTATAGAAAATGATTTAACATTTGAAGTTTCCAGGAAAAATCAGCTTGAGGAAGTAATCACACTATTCCAATTAATGTAATTTTGCATAAGATGGTTTTACTTGAATTCTAACTCAGTTGTTTCCTGTGTGTTGAAGGGAGCTGGGCCTAGAGTCCAAAGAGCTGAGAGTAAGACTTCTGGAGCGGAATGGCAAAAGGGAACGTAAGGCATTGCACTAGTATCAGTTTAGTATTGGCTGCGTTTCAGAAACCTGATCAGCAAGAATGTTTAGACCGCTTAAGCAAAATCTTCATGCCTACAATGCACTGTTGGCAGGCTCACTGTAATAGTAAGCGTTTTAAGATGGATAAAATGTCAGGAGATGCTCCCATTATGATCTCAGAACTACAGAGAAGGAACGTCTTTCACGCTCTTTGTACATATATATTTCTGAATACTTTCCTTTTGTTTTAAATCTGGATAGAATTCCTGCCCGGCCACGCCTGCATCGCCTTGGACCTCAGGTGCAAAGTTCCCACTGGACAACATACACTGTCAATAAGCCCCGGCCTCGGCCTGGCGCCCAATGCTACCGTCACAGCAGAGGTGAGAAACAAGATGCGGCTCCTTTCTGTGAAAATTATGGAAAGCTCTTTCAAAGCCATTCTCATGCTTTGAAGTGTCCAGTTACATCATATGTTATTATCTAACATCAAGGAAGCTGGAATGAAACATAGATTCACCACAAAAGGAGAGGGAGTGTTGTGTAACAGCTGATACAGAGTCCATTGTCATGCCTGTGATTGCTGTCTCAGATCTTTTCTGGCCTTTTTTTCACTTCTTGCTATCTACATATTTCTTCTAAGACAACATGAACATCTGCTTCATCTCTGAAGGCTAACATTTCATATTGGTACACTCCCTGTTTTCCTGTACCGCTCCTGCAACCTGTTGTGCCTACACTGATAAGTCATCTGAAATTTGCCCTGCAGGTCCAGAAGTCAGTTTAAATGGCCACCTCATTAATAAAGTGCCCAACCCCACTGCACGCTTTATTAGCTAAATGAAGATTATTCTTAATCCTCCAGCTGCTGTATGTGGAAACAGAGGAGCCCCGCGGCGCCCACAATGCTTTGCCACTTCGTTCCTCACTCACCCCCACCAAGAAAGTCGATGTGGACCGAACCATCATGCCAGATGGAACCATCGTCACCACTGTCACAACCGTCCAGTCTCGACTGAAACTGGACCGCAGTCCAGGTAGATGAACAGAGTAAAGTATTACATTGTGCCTGGGTGGTGTACAAGAAGATATGAAATAATACGATGATATTAACAATGACATCAAATCTTTTAGGTGATTCCCCTTTGCGTTCCCCGTCCAAAGTGGAGGTGACGGAGAAGAAACCCACCATCCTGTCAGATGACGGAAGCAGCACTAGCCCCAACCTCAGCAGTGAGTTCTAGACTGAAAGGCCAGATGTTGTTTTACATAACAAATGCAAAGTAGGATAAGCAGCAAAGTGCGTTGTAACACAAGATGAGAAAAATGCACTTTTAAGTACACATCATGCACTCTCGTTGTAGGAACTCCAGCTTTACACAGAGAAACTACTTGGTTATCCAAAGCAAAGAGCAAAAAAGTATAATAAATACAATAGATAATGTTTTACAGATCTATCTACATATATAATTTTCTCTTTGTTGATACAAAAACAATGGTGAGCTTTTTGTGTATATTTCTGATAAACCATACATTTTCAAATTGACATGCACTGCAACAAAAATCAATTCAATAATATGCAGTTTGCTAGTTAAGTGCTGATTGACATATTTGTGTTTCTGTTGCTCAGAGAGCAGCCGCCTCTCTAATGGCCTGGATCCTGTTGCAGAGACGGCCATTCGGCAGCTGACGGAGTCCGCCTCCAAAGTAACACGGAAGACCCCAACAAAGAGGAGCACGCTGATCATCTCGGGCGTGTCAAAGGTCAGAGAATGGAAAGTGTATCAAATGTAGTGGATTGTTGAATTTGTCACATCACCATTCATTTAAACGTACAGTACAGTATATTTATTTTAGTGTAATTGTCTTATTTGTAAATTGTGTGCACATCAGTTACCTGCACAGCTGTTTTTGTAAATGAAAGTCTAAAAAATCTAGTTTTAAAAGTGCTCAATACAGAATTCAGATCATATTTTTTGGCTACACGCTGATCTCAACATGGTGTAGGTGAGCCAGCGGCTCACAGCTTGCGCTGCTCCCAGCTAACAGTGCAAACAGTGCAAACAACAGCAACAGTCCTCTCAGCGCTAACAGCGTCTACCTGAGGGGGAACCGGAGGATAGGTACTACGTCTCTGCGACGATGCCGTGGGTCAGGATGGCGTTATAAGCTGTATCCACAGTGCACAGCGGCAGCCATGACAGGGTCCCCACGGGACGTGGAAAACCTGAAAAACAGTTGGCCAAGAGAAAAATCGATTTGTCCTGGAAAATTATTTCAATATTCTTCTATTTTCCTTCAGCTTAGAATTAACTACTAGGCTAACTATCTGAGCTCCCCAAAACAGATAGCATTGCCATCTGAAAGGGCTAAGTTATGTTCAGGATCATATTAACAATCGAATTGTATATGTTCAAGATTATTGGGGACACAACAGTGAGACTCACATGCACTAAAATGCATGGACTAGCCCGCCTTTTTAATCAAAGCGCAGAGAAGATCAAATAACAACACATATAGGGAGAGCAACTTAATTATCCTAAGGTGGACATTACATTACATTGTTCTGTATACAAATGTATACAGAACAAGAACCTACACTGAAACTTTCACAAAATTCACTGTATAGTGCAAGTTTCATGAAAGTTGTAAGAATTTTGCAGTTATAAGTGTATAAGGCTGCACTTCCAATAAGTAGTTACGCACTCCCATCACGATTATAACCCCTTTATTAATCATGCTAACATTTTTTGATGGAAATAATTTGATTCAATATCTTTACACTCAGCAGGTCCCACTCTCAGAAGATGACTGTGCGTTATCGAGCGGCTATGCTGCAGCCATGGACGCAGCCATGCATGGCAACCATTATGGGGCGGGGCATCATCAGGACCCAGATGAAACCACACCCTCCGACGTGTCAGAGCGTCCCTCTGTGGACGATGTGGAATCGGATACGGGTTCCAATGGCGCCTTGGAAACCCGCAGCCTCAAGGACCATAAAGGTAACACAGTCGTCATAGTTTCAGATGTTCAGTTTCCACTAACACTGATCAGTCTTATGTGCAATCACAATATTCAGCCATTCCAATGTTGTTTTTGCAGATTGTTTAATTGCATTTTGCCACTTTGCTTGAAGAAGAGATTTTGATTCCATTTGACAACGTAAAATAAGATTTTTATTTTCAAAGCTCAAAGCTATTACATTAAAGAGAACGGTTTATTTCACATGCAAACAAATCTTTTATAGCTTTACATAACATCAAAACTTAAATTGAGCATAATGAACTGATTTACAGGCCATATAACATGAGAGACTCTGGTGCCCTCTGGAGGCCAACCTGCAGCACACATCCAACCAGAGCAAAGTGGTTTTGAATGGATTAGTGCCCAATTATTTTTGAACATCAACTTGATAGAAGAGCTATCTCATGAAATCAGTGAATTCATTCATAAAAGTATTAGTTGAGTGATTGGTTAGTGTTTTTCAACAAGGCCCCAATACTGTAATTATGGATTGCCACTTCTAGTCAGTGACGTATTCCCTCTGCTTCCTCTAGTGGGCTTCCTACAGAGTGGAACGAAGCTGTTGTTCCGCAGAAGACATCGAGAGAAGGAGCCATGCCTCAGCCAATCCCATGAAGACATCTCCGACATGGGAAATAACTTAACTGCTGCAGCTAAAATCAGCCGTAAAAAGTCTGGCAGCTTCTCCCGGCGTCTCATCAAACGCTTCTCTTTCCGCTCATCAGGCAAATCGAAAGGCAAAGCTACCAATGGAGGAGCGAGCTCACTGGATAACTGATTATAATTGTTAGGGTCGGACATGGGTCATCCTGACTTAAGCGTTGTTTAAAGGTCTATGTTATTACTTTCAGAAGGACAGCTAAACCTTACAAGAGTCCAGTCTTTGACAGGCTGAACACCGCAGGCGGGTTTTTCACCTGTACATTTTGAAAGGAGGAGACCTCTGGGAGTACTTGAGAAATTATTGCACCTTCAGGAGAGAAGTCATGTTTAATCACACCACTGAAGTTAAAATGTCATTATGAAATCTATTTCTTTCAAGGAGAAATCTGCTGCTCGAGGAGAAAGTAATAATCTCAATGAAATGTCTTGTGCCCTGTTTGAACACTAACTATAGTGGGAGTGTTTGATTGTGACAGTTGGTGGAATTGCTCCTAAACTATTTAATGATAGAAGATGCCAGTATGATACTATTGGTTACACTTTTTATAACGGCACATGTGAAATTCCTTGGTTGTATAACGGTAATTTATTATTATGTTGTTATCATGAAACAAGTGCTATTTATTTTAACCCAAAACAAGTCATCATAATTGCATAACACTGTAAAATAGAGACATTGCTACGTGTTTTTTCCATGCAAATGTAATTTAAACACATAGTAGAGTAAGTTAACAAATATCAGTCTTAATCTAGCAGACCATTCATAATTGCTAATGTATTTGGTTTTAGAATGTTCGATGTTGTTTCTTATATAAAAAGAAGAAAAGTTAATATATTAATTGTACTTTTTATTTTATAAAGGTACTTTCTGTGGAATATCATAATGCATCTCAGTCTGCTTTTGAAAGTACAACCAGCCAGGATCTCTAGCAGACTCTTCAAGCCAGGCAATAAGATTAAACATTTTTCTGTCTGTAAAAAAAAAAAAAAATACAATCTTTTTTTGTCTGTAAAAAAAGAAAAGAAAAAAGAAGATTATGTAAAGTGCTACTTCACATTATCTACACAAATTATGGAGACTTCAGTTGATGCTTATGTGGACATTTCAATATTGCAATAACTATCATTAGTGTGAAGCAAGACCATATAATATAGTGCGAAATGCCTCGCATGGGTAGCAGGCAAAATCGTTTTGCAGGAAATGCTGACCTATGATCAACTCATACCCATAAACATAGCAAAACCTATTCTGTATTAATATTCAGGAGCATTATCATGAGAATAAATGAAGGTCTCACATGAGTGTCAATATTGCAACAGCTCTGCAGTTTAAATTGTAGAAATGGAACTTTGAGGTCTCTGGGAAGGTTTCAGAGAGCTGCTGAGGCATTTTGAGCAACAATTGTAAAAGTTTATGACAAGGTGCTGGGTGGAGGGGATGTACTCAGGGCTAGAAATGAAACCGCAGCTAGCAACTAGAGATATAATGTAACCTGCTGTACCAAAAGCGAAACAGAACCAGTATGTAAAAAATGTACATACATTTTTGTCCATTTGTGTTTTGTCAGAGAAAATCAAAAATATTTTAACCAACTGCATTAATTATGGGACTACAAAACAACAAAATTAAATGATTTTGATATATTTCCAGGGTTATTTGCATAAATAAAAGGATAGCTATTAAAAGGGATCACAGAGGCGGGGTTTGCAAAATTTAAGATATGTATGATTTGTGTTGTTATAATTGAAATGTTTAATTTATTGCAAATAAATTATTTTTGGAGCATCACTAGATTACTTCTGGCTATCTTATTATTTTTTAGGAGAAAAATGATTTATCCTAAGGTCCTGTGCCTGTGTAGATAATGTTACTCAGGTTGAAATGAGCCATCATTGCCATAAAAGCCTGAATAAATAACCTCTCACATCTGGCCTGCTGTTAGGTTTACATCTGCTCATGAGTGTGTGAGATTCAATGGCTCTTTCCATGCTTTCCTTATACTCACGGGCAAATTATACTCAGGACATATATCAAATATTTAAATGATCTGATAATATACAACTAATGTTTCTCATTTATATTTTAGATTTGCTTTACTTTCACTGCGTAATGTATAAAAGCGCCAAAAAACTTAAAGCAGGAGGGAAGACACTCGATTGGTCTTTTTAATGAACCGCCCCTTCACACATGACCACTCACAACCAGCAGGGAAAACAACAGCCAATCGCATTCGTTCTTTTCTTAGAGCCCATCGTGATTGGTTTAGGCCCAGAGCAGATAACCAATAGTCACTGACTTCCTGTTCCACTCTGACCTGGCAAAGCCAATCATTACAAACTATTCTGACTCCAAAAGCCAATCGCGTTTTAGGGCGGGACAAATCAGAGGGTTTATATCCAGGTTGTGCGGCAGTTTATCTGTTCCTACGATTGCAGCATTTTGTTGTGGAAGATAAGCTCGACAACCGACAATGTCCGGAAGAGGCAAAACTGGAGCAAAGGTCCGCGCTAAGGCCAAGACCCGCAGCTCCCGCGCCGGTCTGCAGTTCCCCGTGGGCCGTGTCCACCGTCTCCTCCGCAAGGGTAACTACGCCGAGAGAGTCGGTGCCGGCGCGCCCGTGTACCTGGCCGCCGTCCTGGAGTACCTCACCGCCGAGATCCTGGAGTTGGCCGGAAACGCCGCCAGAGACAACAAGAAGACCCGCATCATCCCCCGTCACCTGCAGCTGGCCGTCCGCAACGACGAGGAGCTGAACAAGCTGCTCGGCGGTGTCACCATCGCTCAGGGCGGCGTCCTGCCCAACATCCAGGCCGTCCTGCTGCCCAAGAAGACCGGCCAGTCGGCACCGAGCTCCGGCAAGGCGGGAAAGAAGGCCTCCTCTCAGTCGCAGGAGTATTAGCTTGCTGTCTAATAACTTTCAACCCAACGGCCCTTTTAAGGGCCACTCAATCGTCACCAAAAGAGTCAAATGTCCATGTCTGGTTTCACTTTTCGCATTACTTTTATTTAATAAACGCTTGTTTTGTTAACGTGGTCCGCACCATTTGTTGCTCAGGTAGGCTAACAGAAGCTACATGCTAATCTCCAGAAAGTTTTGGTTGTCACAAGCCGGTAAATTCATCATTTTAACCTTTTCAGCATAGACAGGCCACGAGAGGATCCTGCTTTATGAGAGTATCTGAGGCTCACAGATCAACCTACGTTTCTATACCTTGTGTTACTCATTCAGCCATTACAGGTCTAGAAAAGACGATGGCTTCTGCTGACACACAGTGCAGGTTCCAGAAGGTTCCTTGATTATGCAGCTTTTAAGCAGACAGGATGTTCTCTTAATTTTCTCAACTAAATCATTAAAAAACAAATGTTCAAACTCTGCAGTTCAGAGTCTGCTTAGCTTAAAGCAGAGTAAGAGGATGGTCTCTTATGTCAAATTGGCACTGTCCAACTTAAGAAATGCACCTAGCTAGGAGTAACCAGTATAGTCTGACAATAAATGTACTTTTTTTTATTTTTTTATTTTAAAAGCAGGATATACTGTCAAGTTAATGTTGAAACTGATGTCAATTTATGCTCCTTCTGGAGGCTGTGGTCCAGTCATTTGTCCATCCTAGCTGAACTAAGCATGGGTAACACCGCAAACTACATTCTCCAAAAGGATCATAATGCTAAAATGACACCTTAAATATTTTTTCTAAGCACATAGCTTCTATGAAAGTAGGATTCATTGGACCTCAATTGTCCTAAATTACATTAAGATAAAATAAGATAATCCTTTATTAGTCCCGCAGCGGGGACATTTACAGGATTTACAGCAGCATAGATTATGGTGCAAACAAGAGACATAGTAAGTAGTCATTAAGTAAGTAGTCATTAAGTATACCTAAGCATTTGACTGAGACTGACTTCCAAGAACATCGCTTCTATGAAAGTAGGATTCATTGGACCTCAATTGTCCTAAATTACATTAAGTATACCTAAGAATTTGACTGAGGGTATGAGATGTATAAACCCATTTTTAGATGTAGGACAAGTTGTTTTGAAACGCATTGAATTCGTTAAAAACGGTTAATGTTTGTGCATCAGTGCGGTTACAGCCTGCATAACACTAACGGCTCTAACTGATTTAGCTCCAGGTGTTTCCTAGTTACATCTGAAACAAACAACTGCAGCTGGTTAACTTCACGAGCATGAGTGCATTGACATCTGATCAAGTACATGTGGTTCTGGTGCAGCAGGCTTACAAACCATTGTGAATCAATTTAATCTTCAATAATGCACTCATTTTAAACTCCACCATCCAGATCAATAGTATATGAATTTAGAATTTAAGTAGTAAATATTTATTTATTATTTACATGACACAAGGGTCATATAGAAGCATTTGGATAACGTCCTAGTGTATCATGCACAAGGACCAGTGCGCACTCCAAAACCTCATCTGGCCAAATTAAACCTTCACTGCCAGAACACTCCACCCTTCAAGCTCCATGTCGACAATGCACACTAGGTTGCATAAATGAAAGTCATGACCTCTGACACCTTGCCAGACAGCGACACAGCACAGTCATCAGACAACAAACAAATCCATGAGTTACAAAAGCAACTGATGCATTTAGCCTAATCAGAACCATCATGGTGCTCTTGATGGTGGGAGTGTGCACTTCACTGACTTTGCCACCAGGGGTCAATTGTTTCATACCTGAAAAAATCTGGAATATGTGTGATGCTTGTTTCTATTTGAAGACACATATGGTTCCAACAGATATTGATCACATGAGCCCTCATCATAATGATGGAATAATGGAATTTTCCTGCTCATAATCAAAGACATAACGAGTCATCACCAGTGACATTAAAATAGTAAAATATCTGAAAAACTATCTTGAGGATCCATCAGTCCTTTCAACAGTTATACTTAATAATTCTATGTGTGGGATTCATTAAATACACGTTTTTAATGTAATATTTGGTGTTGATTACTTGTTTCCTCATTACGTCTTTGACACGTGCAGCTACAAACACTCATAACCTCTCCGCAGGAGGAGAGCCTGCAGATATTTCTGTCTGCTTCAATTGTTTTATTAGTGGCAAAAACAGCATGACGCAACAAAGTTGAACTGAGCCCAGGACAGGCTGAACCAATTACTGGGGCCTTGACAACGTGTCCAACACCGGCAGCCAAGCTAAAAATTCCAGCCTGAGAGGAAAAACCTGAATGTCCATTGGATGTGACGACTATAATTTCCTGATTGGCGCTCTGTCAAAGAATCTAAATTTACCCAGCTCTTCTCAGCTGGTTGTGACAAAGCAAAGCAAACCCAGTGATACTCAGTTTTTCTCGGTTTACCTCTTCTTTCTGTGGTTGAAGAGTATTTATGTAGTTGTAGGCGGTTAAAGTCACAGAAACTGTTGACTTAAGACAGAGTATGTCTGGGAAATTTCACTCTCTCAAAGAGCAAGCAAATGCAATCTATTCTCGCATGAGCTTGCAGTGATCTCACCCTGACACTTTTACCATGCTTTGTTAATTACAGCTTGGTGGGATGACAAATAGAACAAAAAAAAAAGTATTACCTAAAGCCAGATAAGGGCTATTGAAGGGGACATATTTTACTAGGTGTTTGAAGAGTCAATACATCTGAAAAAGTCTAGAGATCTTAGAGATCAAATGTGCCATGTGGGAATCAAAGAGCAGTGTTAGATTGAAATGAATGGGAAAAAGGAATGATAAGTGGGGAGAGAAAAAGGGCCGGAAAGAGGGGAGGACCCGGTGGAAAGATGTATGTGGATGCACTAAATGTTTCCCTTTGAAACTGTCCCAATAGCTGAGAAGAACAGGCAGCGTATTTTCATCCTCCAAGAGAGAACTGGGAGACTTTTTCTCATGGAAGGTTGGGAAGATGCCCCGCTTTGAGTGCTTTTAATCTTGAAATGAATCAGCATGCAGGCAAGAAGATGTTCCCGGCCAGCACTGGTAATTAGAAACAAAATGTTTTGCTTCATAGTGTGTGTGTGTGTGTGTGTGTGTGTGTGTGTGTGTGTGTGTGTGTGTGTGTGTGTGTGTGTGTGTGTGTGTGTGTGTGTGTGGTGCAATGAGAGACAGAGCAAGTGGGAGACAGTAAGAGATAATGGGGCTATTGTGGCGGTTTACACTCAGGGTTTTCAGCCTAATATGACCCAGTTATCTCTCACTCATTGTACACTGTGCGTGACAGAGTTTACATACTTTTCATTATTATTATCATTATGTGAGATCAGGCTGCCTTTAGGGCTCAAGTATCCAGTAATGTACTTTGGTGGAATTACAGGCTGATGTATTTCACCTACAGGAGTGTGAGGTTCAGATGTGAGTATATTCTTAACTTTCAAGTGCCAAAAACCTTCTAATTTCTGCGTAACAGGGGAAAAACGTTAAGATATACTTTCTGATTCCAACTCGTTTGCATGTAGATGACATGAACTCTTTACTATTCTTATGTGCATTGTCTTGGTGTGCTGATACATTATGAGGGATAAGTGGATACTTGCTGAAAAGAAAATAGCACATCAATTTGATAGGAGACTCTAAGGGAAGGGTTTGGGAATACTAGCAACTTCCTGTTGTTTATTTGGGGTCATCTAGGGTCGTGGCTCATCATAGTAGATGATGTGAGTTGGTACTTTCTGTACTCTGTGGTGATTGTTGCAAAATATGAGAATGTGGGTGTGATATCAGATCAGGAGATTGAAATGGCATTCATGTGGACACTTATTTAATATGTGGTTGCATAACAGGATAGGTTTAGTTTTTTTGACAATGTTGCAAAAATGAGACACAACAATGTCCTGCTACTATATCTGGATCTTTTCTGTAGATGATGTCAATCAGTCACATCAGTCTTTTATCACATCATACATGGTGAGTCTCATATGATGTATTCCTCCCAACCACAACAAGCTCCACTGCTCAAATGGTAAACTTCAGCTCAAGGTTAGGGCAAAGCTCATGTTTTGGCCTGTCAATCTTAGCAGAAGAGGCAGGATTTGGGATCTGCTGAGAGGAGGAGCTGCCTGGGTTTATGGCCAGGAAGTCCCTGTTACTTTCATTAATTCGAGAAGGAAAGTAAAAGCTGTTTCTCATCTGACTTCCACACATTTCTCTGTTTCATGGATTGTGAGCTGCTTCTACCTCTTTGACTGCATCCTGCTCAAACATTTTGTACCAAGCTTGTCATGTCAGGACATCTTGCAGAGATCTACAAACAATCCACAATTCAAGTTAGACAGTTAAGAACCGTGTGCATCTACAGGGGCATAGACTGAACAATCTGATGCTGACGGTGCAGCTGGCAAATTCTCTAAGTAGTGATGAACTTAATCATCCTTGACTCATAAGCTGTCTGAATGCTGAGGCATCTCTACAGTCAATTCAATCTTACAACCAAGACCTTGTAGGGAAAATAGAGTTGCATAAAGGCGAGTCATAGCATTGGCTATAGGAATCACAATCACAGGGTAAACCGAATATTGATTATAAGTCTATCTGGATGGTTTTGCATGATTTAGCTATCAGTTAAATAGTCCAGACCAATGCGGTTAAACTCCAAGGGAAAATAACAACTGCCTTAACAATCTGGATGGTTTTAGCTGATTAAAAGAATGCATCACAATTCAGTGAAAACTAACAAGGAATCTCACTCCAAGAATAAATAAATTCTTTCCACCCACTAAAAAATCTGTCAAACTACATATTTTCTAATCTCTCTGTTAATAATCTTATAAATCACAATATTTTTAATAATGTTTCTAGACTGGAAAATAGCAACATCCTTATTTTTTCACTATGAAGTCATGTTAATGCATGTGCTCCAATTAGTAAGATAAGATGTGACATAACAGAATAATCGTCAATTTCCTAAATGATGGTGCTCTTAAGTATCCCTTTCCTCTGTTGTATTACCGTATTTGCTGTGGTTACTGTAGTGTGTAATCAACATTAGAAATCACAATTTAAAAGAACATTCAGCAACTTTTCCCCACCTCTGCTTTAACTTCCACATCATCACTGAGGACGACTGACTCAGAACATCAACCCTCTCTGCAGACTTCAGCTCCATCTGGTTACTTAGCTGCCTCTGTTTGTTTGTTTTTATATTCCTTAGTGACTCATCATCTGCTTCATATCCTCCATCTCCTCTCTGGGCCCTGACCATGGGAAATGCCTTGTGAGATCAATAGTGGAGTCTTTCTCCCCCTCTCTCTCTCTCTCTCTCTCTATCTCTGTGTGTCTGTGTAGTTCAAATCGTTCCTGTGGGATGGCTGAAGAGATGGCTCACATGTGTTCGCTCACTTCCTGTGGAACATAGTATTTCTCTATCCCATCCTCATTGGTGTATCAAGCACAGTGGACCTTTATAATCCATTGTGCTTTGTCATATTATTAGAAACTGTTATTCAACAGTTATTCCAGAGTGGAAATACACGCTCTATAGTTTGTTACACCAGTGGGACAGAGCAGGAAGCCAGAGGACACAAGGTCTTTTACATCTCCTACTCCTACACCACGTTGTATTTCCTCCCTGGATCAGACTCTTAACACCTGCTTTACCCATAAACAAATCTAAGGAGACTCATAGCAGTGAAGGGGTTTGGTCTCCAGCCTCCTCCTCTGATCATCTGGTGCGGTCCAGCTGATCTTTCAATCAATGGAAATTCTGTAGGACTCTTTGAGGAGGGTCTGAACTTTGACACCAACACCTCTCTTAATATAGAGTCTATTTTCTGTACTCATAGGGTTAATCTGCCAAAAAAAGGAAAAAGAAAGGAAGTCAATAAAACAAACATGTACTTTAGTGAGATGTAATAGCACGTTTTAAGAGGGCAGTGCCGATGCCGGATTCCCCCTCTGTAACTCTGCTCTCAGGGAGGAGAAGGGGTTGGGAGGAGGGAAATAGCAGAGGAACTCAGTGAGGGAATGAAGAAAGCTGGGAGCAAGACATAAACAATAATGTGGACACTGCTCTATGGAATAAATACACTTCAGACAAACTCATGGATCTAGCTGTTTACTGGACTCTGTCAGAGTAGAGTAATGGTAAGAACTGCATGCCTGTCAGTGAAGTAAGTAAACTGTTGACTGTGTTTGCAGCACCGTTGTGTTTGTAACTTGTGTCCTGCAAATTTTTATCTCAACCTTTATAAAATAGCACTCTATTTAATTTTATTTGTCATGTTAAATGTTAGTTTTGTCAGTGTTCGCTCAGCAGAATTCATTTCTCTTTAAAAGTAGCAGCCCAGACTGTGCGGCTGGCGGTGTCTATTTTCAGAAGCTCATGGCAACTCTGAAGGGCATAACTGCTCCCATAATCACAGGTTACAGTGGAAGGCCCTGCATTTGCAAGCACTAAAACTATTCTCTGGCCTGGGTGTGTACTTTAAATGAGGCTTGTGGGAGCAGGAGCATATGTGTGCATAGTGTGTGTGTGTGTTGTGTGTGTGTGTGTGTGTGTGTGTGTGTGAGTCAGACAGCGAGAGAGACATTACCCTGCCCACTGTCCTGTCCTGTGTCTGACTGCGTGGCTCAAAGAGGGCCTGTGTTGACAGCCAGTGGGTCTGACAGCAGAGGCGTGTGGGGTCCAGTGTCAGCGGTGAACAGAGGGGACGGTCTGTTCTCGGTGCCACCGGGTCCTCTGAGACCAACACACTGGACATGATTGTCAGATATGTGTGGTTTCATACGGCGGCTTCGTCTGCAGTGACATCAGACGCGGATAGAACGCCCTGTTGTCCCAGCCGGGGCTAAAGTTGGAGCACAGCAGCTGTGGATGGTTTTGGGCTTTTTTTTTTTTTTTTTTTTTTTACAATAATTTGACTCGAACGGTGATGTCAGCATGGAGCGACAAAGAGCCCAAGCATTTTTCCTTTGATGCAACAGTCATGTGTTGGTGTGCGACTGGGCAGATGTGGTCATTTCCTGACATACAGAAAGGTGTGAAGATAAAGGAAAAGGCAGCAATAATGAGTAACACAGATTATTGAATGGTTTGATGAGAATGAATACGCAGTGAATCATATACTATTGCCTTTATAGTCCCAATATCTCAACCCAGTTAAAAGACTTTGGATGAACAGTCAGACATTTTACTCCACCACCCCCATCAAACCACCAAATGCAGGAATATCTTTTGGAAAGATGGTGTTCATTCTTCCAGTATAGTTTAGAAACTCTGTTTTGGAGGCTCAAGGTGGCCCAATGCTTTAATGAGACACTTTATGTTGATTATGTCCTTCATTAGCCATTACCTTGTTGATCATATTTGGAGAATGACAGATCAATAAAGTAAAGAGATCTCCTTTCAAACACGACCCAGTAATTTAATTTTGGTTATGCTAGACACAACAGACACTAGATAGTAGGTAGCGGTGTCTATTTCAGTTTGGCTTGGAATGCTGAGCTGATACTAAATTGTTGCCAGGACAAGCAAACCCATGTGGATGATAGTGAGAGACGCGGATACCAGCTTTTAGTAGAAAAACATGGTGAGTCATCTGGGCTGTGTATGTGTCTGTGTTTGATTGTTTGAGGTCCGTCTGGTGCTGTTTCCATCTCGTCTGATGTGAGTGGACTATGAGCAGACAGCTGGATCTAATCTGCAGCATCTGTCTACAAACATGGAACTTGTGTGTGCTTGGGTGTTTGGGTATGTGAGTCACAGTGACTCATCGTGGCCTTGAGTCAGCGGTGATCGGACCCCTGATGTGTGAGGGACCTGCACAGATCATTGATACCTTGTGCTCCATTTGAAAAGTACAACTGTGATGATTCTCATATAAAAGCAGGCTGTTGTTGTCAAATGTGTAAAACCAGTAATCTCTCTTAGATTGAGGCATAAATCTTCTTGATGGATAATTTTTGTCTGGTGAAACAATTACCCAGTATAATGGTTCGGTCACATGGGCTTATAAGTGGGGCAGGAGGTTTCTAAGGAAAGCACTGTTCCCATTGTAGTGCAACTGTAGTAGCAGTATTCCCAGAGCTCCCATTCATGCCCTGCTCTCTCTCTCGCCCTCTCTCTCTTTCTCTCTCTTTGCATGTGTGTTTGCTTCAGGATCTTCATGTGTCAGATAAATCTGACAGTCCAGACGAGATGGAGCGCATGAGCAGGAAAAAGGTGGAACATGGGAGACAGACACATCAGGTCTTACAGGTGAGTTATTTATCATGATTTACCGCTGATACAACTGGGGTGCTAAAAACTGAGAAACTGACCTTATTACTCTCATATATCTGTTGTGAGTTAGCTTGTTACTCATTATAACTCAGTAGTGAATTTATTGTGTAGGAAATTAAGATTGTTTCAAGGACTTAAAAGTCTTTAGCAATAAATCAGGTTAAGATCAATAAACAAATTAATCTACCAAGCAGTGCTTGGAGTACGAATGGACATATCTACCTTTATTTATATATATATTTACAGTATAGGTCATTTCTACACATTCTTGATGTAAAGACGTAATCATTTCTATGCTCTGTCGCTCTGTTATTGGCCTGACTGTTGTAATCCTCTTTATTTCTAACAAGTAAGTCTGACCTTTAATGAAACAATCTTTTATTAGAAATATATCATGTTCAGTCATCCATTTGCAGACAGTTACTGAGGGTTAAGAAGTGTAAAATCAATATGCTGTGTAGAAAGTAACTTTGTAGTTTTAGGATCATGTAATGATGTTTTTTTTAAATTGGTTTTGATTTGACAGAGCACTCCTTTAGACCTGATTGAGACAGGCAAGTCCCTGAAAGTCCAGGCAGAGCGCCCCCACCTGGTTAGTTTGGGGAGTGGACGATTGAGCACAGCCATCACCTTGCTACCTCTGCTGGAAGGTGAACACATTGTGTGTGTGTGTGTGTGTGTGTGTGTGTGTGTGTGTGTGTGTGTGTGTGTGTGTGTGTGTGTGTGTGTGTGTGTGTGTGTGTGTGTGTGTGTGTGTGTGTGTGTGTGTGTGTGTGTGTGTGTTGTGTGTGTGGTTATAAGTGATGAATTGACCAAAAACTGACGACACCTTACCTTCTGACCTTCTTGTTACTGCACCACAGTTCCAATTACACCCTTTCCTGTGATTTTCTTGCAGCCTAGACACCCAAAAGAAAGAGAGAGAGAGGAGGTTTTGACTGTATAACCACAGAGAAAAACCTTCTTGGATTTTATTTGTGCTCCATCAGCTATCACATAAGACTAAATAGTGTTACAGTTAAATCTCTTGCACTCAGACAGTAATATAAATACAACTGATGAACTACTGCACGGAAAATAGTTGATGGGTGTATTAATTGCCTCTAAGATTCCTTTCATCTGCCGGACTAAGCACACCTCTTGAAACCAACACCTGTTTTCCAACATTCAATCTCGGGTGGACCCCAGAAATGACCTCCATACTTTGAACTGCAACCCAAGAATACTTCACAGAAGTATTCACAGGTCCACATGGGTCTTCTGTAACCGACTCTGAGAAAATGTTTTCTCTTGTTGCAGGGAGAACCACACTGGGCAGTGGGGTGACGGACATCCCTCTGCAGGGCCACGGCATCGCAGCTCAGCACTGCTACATCGAAAACCAAGCAGACAGCATCACCTTGTACCCATGTGGAAACCAGTGCTCTGCAGATGGCCTTCCCATCACCAAACCCTTTCGCCTGACACAAGGTAGCTCCATCACAGGATAAAGTGACGATTGTTGGTGTTAAAGCTGTATATATCAAATGAGTAGCTTAAAAAACAAACACAAAATTGACACCGAGCAGATTACTAGTGATTGTGTAGGACAGTAGTGTATATTGTGTCTACT
The DNA here is from genome assembly GCF_027596085.1 of Anoplopoma fimbria. NCBI lineage: Eukaryota > Metazoa > Chordata > Actinopteri > Perciformes > Anoplopomatidae > Anoplopoma > Anoplopoma fimbria. Next base: position 16,010,128 of record NC_072472.1, on the reverse strand, counting down.
GTAGGCAGTGACTCAGTAGAGGTTTTCATTTGTCATGCTACCAGTGTGACTCTAAGGATCGCAACACTTTGGTCCAGACTGAAACATCTCAGCACCGATTTGATTACTATTACATTTGGAACACTATCCATCCTAATTACTTTGGTAATGCCCTGACTTTACATCTTTTTTACTGTAAGTTAAATGTCTTAGTAATAACTTTGGTGAATCCTTCACATTTTCATCTAGCGTCGTCATCAGGTCAATATTCAATTTGTTCACTACTTTAGTTTTTGTTTAAATAATAGTAAAACTAATGATATTCCCATCAGACTCATCTGTACACTGTAATAAGCAAATGTTAGCACGATTTATGCTAAACTAAGATTATAATTATAGTAAACATCACACCTGTTTCTGATCAGCATTGTCATTATGAGTCTGTTAGCATGCTGATGTGAGCATTTAGTTCAAAGTATTGGCTATAGACCTTTAGTTATCTAAAATCACATTGATGTACAATCAGAGGATTGATATGATGATGATTGAAATGGTAAATGCATTGCAGTTTTTCATACTCATACATAAACTTGGTACGGATGAGTTTCAAATTCACTGAAAGCAAGGTGGACGATAACAATGCGTAGCTTCACAAAAACAAAACAGTCCGTCCATGTCTTTCCAGTAACATGCATACTTGCCATAAAATAGGCATAACAGTCCCGCCCCCCTCAGTCCCCTCTACTTGGGATCCAAGCCAGCAGCTACACCAGAATGTCATTTGAAGCCGGGTGATCAGCCAGTGTGTGTGGAGGCAGCAGCTGCTGAACAAGAATACTTCAGGCTTCATTCAAAGGACTCATGAAAGTCTGAGTAAAACAATCCATGAATGGAGGACACAGCTTAATTTTTTATCATACAGAACAATATTGCAGCCATGAGGACCTCTGTCCTCACTTTCAAGGATGAGATAAATATCAAACTCCCTGTGGAATATCAAGAACACGAACAAAACTTCAGCGTCTGACTCTCAGGGACTATATCAGGCATTCTTGAAAACCATCGGAGAGGGAATGCAGGGGAAGGAGTTGATTTCACTTACTGGTTAATTACACGTGAGTTAAACTAGTCTGTTTATTTATGTGTGGTAAATTGCCAATACACTTCCTGTAATTCATTTAGGGGACAATAAACAACAATAGTAGAAATGTTGAGCTCTTTGCCATGACTGTGCCACACTTAAGGACTGTTTCTTCTCTCATGCTGGATCACCCCTTGCTTTCACTCTTCGATCCGTGTTGTGTACATTCACGTTAAAATGAATCTTACAGAAAAATCTAACTATACCCTCACATATCCTATTGTGTGATGCTGTTAAGATCACTCAGGTGCACGGTGGCCTGTACAAAACAGTGACTGTAGCCATTATAGACATATTGATTTAGTGCTGAAGTAACTAATAGTTACTAAATATATATATATTAAAAAGTTAATCATTCATTTAAATATTTAGTAGCAGTGTATTTATGGTGGTGTTTTCCTCCCTGATGATGTTAACTAACTCATCACTGACAGCTTTGTACCCTCACGGTCTTCTCTCCTGCCAGGGTGCATGCTGTGTTTTGGTCAGTCGGTCTTTTTCCGCTTCAACCATCCAGAGGAGGCCCTGCGGATGAAGAGCATGCTGCCTGGAGGGAGCCAAGGACTGAGCACCACAAGACCTCACCCTACAGGTAGGAGACCCTGCTTTGGTAATTACACAACACCTAAAAACAGATTGTACAGTTCCTGGGAGCCAGTCACACAGGTTGTGTTCATACTCATGCAGTTAGTAATAATATAACTAATCAGGGACCCAGAAAATGCTGGTATGTATAAAGGTTGTAGTTATTCTGGGCAGAGTAAATGCTTTGGGCTAATAAATATTCACAGTCACAGTTGGGTACCTGTATCTGTTGCAGTGAATTACCCTGGGTAATATGATATATCGTACATGATTAGCTGTTAAAACTATCCAGTTTTACGTTGTAACAAAAAACTTACTGAGATGACATACAGTAAACATGATAAAGAGATGACTTTTTAAAGACATTTTTACGTTAAACTTAGAACTGATTTTGGCATTAAACTTACATTTTCATGTCAAAAGTTCAAAAAAAGAAGTTGTATTTGTTTTCTTCTACTCAAATCTGAAACCAGTTTTACCAGCTTTTGATTTTCATATCAGTGGCACAGTTGGTCTTGAAGTCTGACTGCAACATTGGTCATTATCCCTGACAGGATGCAGAAATAGCTTGTTCAGGCCTAATTATCTTTGGCCTACATTGTGATCTAGTTCATTTATATCTGTGTTTTTTCGCTCAAGGTGTGACCCCATTGTGACTGAGGATTGTTGTAACCTTTCTTTTTACAGTTACATTCAGATGAAGTTATTTTGTTCTGGCCCTCGTGCTGTCGATGATATTTAGAATCCATTCTCCTCTGACCTTATTGGCTCGGCTGTCAGTGCTTGAACGGTGCAGTAAGAGCCACCACACCCTGCCCTGTGTGTATGGCCCACTCTTTCCTGACCAGGCCCTGATTTCATCTGCTCTGAATGAGGGAAACGGCAGCAGCTTTTATATTTAGCAGCTTCAGATCCCTGTAGAATTACATCACAACTGAGGAGCGCAACATCCCGACTGCTGGGTTTGGTTCATACAGGAGAACATGGGCTCCAAGACTTTTATCACTATTTAAAGTGGGCACCCGGGGACACTGTGTGTTCAGGCGTGTGTATCTGTCCTTATAAGGGCAACCCCCTTTGTCCTTAACAATACTGACTGTGTGGTGGATGTCAGTAGGCAAAAACAACACAGGACAGATCCCTCCAACTGTGTTTGTTTATGTGTGTTTTCGCAACTGTCTTTTAGAGTGTCCTCTTCTTTTATTCAAGAGGAATGCTGATGCACAAATGTTTCTGTCTCCCTGTGCAGACTCTCAAAGTGTCCTGAACGGGAACCATCGGTCTTTTCCGAGCAACGGAGACTCCAAAATCAGCAACATAACTAAGAACCTACAGGACTCCTTGGTGCTGAAGGCTGGATCTGGTAAACAGAATATTCCTCAGCCCTCTCCGCCAAACATGCTCAATGGGAGGAACGGCTCCATGACCGAGGACTCCATTTACGAAAACAGCAGCAGCTTTTTGGGTCAGAACCTCGGCAACAAAACCCCTCCAGTACCAGCCCGGTCTACTAATACCAACCACACGCCTGTCCCCCATCCACGGACCTCACTCTCTGTGGCATCAAGCGGTTCTAGTGGTGCTCAGAGGGCCCAGGAGAGCCCAAAGCTTCTTAGAAGCGCCAGAGCAGAGGCCACTTCAAGCCCCACACCGTCTAACAGGGGGTCAGGACAGGGCCCGGTCAAATTTTCCCCAACAGCTCCATCCAGCCCTCAAGTAAGAGGTTCTTCCCTACAGAAGAGATCCCCAAGTCCTATGCGCGATCAGCACCTCTCTCATGTTGAAGTCCCTCAAAGGCTCAGGACTCCAGAGCCGATCGGCCACACCAGCCTGAGAGAGCTTCCTCCTCTCAGCCCTTACATGTCCCGCAGAGCGACTCCAGGATCGCAGGGCTCGGCTTCTTCCCTTGCTTCACAGGGCTTCAATGTTAAACCGGTCCCAGAGGGACCCCAGGGCCACCTCAAATTCACAACTTCTTCAAAAGCAGAAGCCGTGAGGGCAATGTATGCCCAGGGGCCATCAACACTCTCTGGGCTGGAGAAGGAAACTGGAGGGAGGCAGTTAAGAGCTGGCTCGGGGAGTGGCATCATGTCATCTCTGTCTGGTTCATCTCCTCTCACTAGCCCTCATAGCAAAAGAAAGACCTCCTGCATGACCATGACAGGATCCTCCAGCAAAGAACAGAGTCTTGTGAAAACTTATACCCGCGAACGCAAAAACAGCATCTCTGAGATCAGTGACAATGAGGACGAGTTGCTAGAATACCACCGCTGGCAGAGAGAGGAGAGGATGCGTGAGCAGGAAATGGAGAAACTGGTAAGTGATCGGCACTTTGGATATGACTTCACAGTAGATTAAGACCATAGAAAATAATTTCACCATGATAAGTAGGGTCCCAATCTGTATAGTGATGTGAACTTCGCTCAGGAAGTCTTAAAGAAAACATTTGCTGTTCTGGTTTGTCCTCTGTGACTGTTTGTTTATTCTATATCCCGTGCACGGGTGGAATTTGTATATACTTAAAATCTCCCATGATCTATTTTTTGGGCACTTAAGTGAAAATCAACAAAACAAGCTGTCAGGTAGAGCCACAGCTGTATCCGGGCGTGCAAACTGTTAGCAAAAAACATATTTTTAAAAGGAAATATTAAACATCCAGCAGGCACAGAGCAACAAACACATGTTACAGTTAAGTGAAGGTTCTGAGACCGCTGGCATGGCAGACACCATGTCTGCATTCAGATATCTTGTCTAAATCCCCTGGCAAACAGCCACTAGCTCATCTCCCCAGAGCATTACTGGCATCGTCGGCCCATGTGGACCGAGTAATACAGGGTACACATTCCTCCAGCAGTCTTAAGGTCCAGAGCGGAGGGCGAGGCTGCATATTACTCAACACTATATTCATCAAAAGGAAGAGTGGCTTTTACTATCAAAGTTGTAGTGCTTCACTGAAGGCTCTTTCATATTCGTACCCACACTAGATCATAAACGGCATACTTGTCATCCATCCTGAATCCACTCCCAACCCCCCCCCCAAACCTTTTTCAGCCCCCTCCCAGCCTGCTTCTGACAGCTGAAGGGACCATAGGGAGAGGAGGGGGTAGGGGTTCCCGCCCCTCCATGTCCACAGACTATTTCAGGAACCAAAAGGTTTCTGGTAACAAATAACAGTTACCGACAACATGCGTCTGAGTTCTACTGATAAGGGTGGGACTGCTGTGGATACAGTATGGTCTGTGTTTGTGTTAAGTCATCAAGCATGTAAAGATAATTTAAGACATCACCTCTAATGCATAAATAGATAAAGAGATGTTTTTCTTGGCTCAAGAAAAGTGTTGATTAGTCTTTTTGCTTATGATCCATATTTGTAATTTCTTCCTAGCTTTGGCATTATGCTGCATTCACAAACATACAATTATCTAGCTATTATTTGACATATTGAGATTTGTTCACAGTTGGCTGAGGTTTCTAGTGATTTCCGGCTATGTTGTGTTATGTTGCTGGTACTTGATAAATTATGATAATGAGGCTTACTTTATGTGTGTATATGATAAAATATGTGCACACCTGCATACACATAGGACACAATTGAATGTGCATCACCACTGTGTGAAAAAAGTTGCTTATTGAGACATTAAACAGTAAATTACTTCATTAACGTCCCTGGGGACAAATCATGTAGAGGTGGATGGAGCTTCAGAACTTGATGATATCAAGGCACCTGTTAAAGGAATAGTTTGTGGCTCAGTTAATCAACACTACCAATTAACACTTTATTTATATGTTTAATCCTTACGAAATAATGTGTAAAATGACAGATTTCACTTTGAAGCTAGAGCCAGCAGACAGTTAGCTTAGCCTTGCAGAAAGACTTTTAAAAAAGTGACAAAAAGTTAAAAGGTGTACAATTTGGAGTATGGAATAAACTAATGACATTCATGAGATTTAGAGGTTCTAGTTGTTTCCAGTCTATGACAAACTATGCTAATTCTCCTCGATGTGATGTTAGCTTCAGAGTTAGCATACAGACATGAGAGTGGTATCAATCGTCTTCTCGTCTAACCCTCTGAAAGAAAGCAAATTTCCCAAAATACTGTGTTTTTTAAGGGGCCCTGCATGATTAGTCTTGAAGCTCCATCATATCACCTCCAAGCTTCCTGTTATTTCTGTTGCAGTTTTGTTTAAATGGTTTGTATTCCTACATAAAATGCATTCAATGGCAAACCAGCTGGTGAACTAAGTTTGGGTCCCCAGACTACGTTTGTGCCGGTTTGGTCTCGCAGCCTAGAAATAAGCACACAAACAGATCAACTGTAGACCTATAGATGAGAGGGAGAGGATTTCCTCACAGTTGAATGAATGCCCTACAATTGGCCGACTGCTCTCTTAGCACAGTTGGCACAGCTATGCAGGATTTATTTATTTTTTATCTCACTTTACTGAACCAACCACCATACATGGATATTGCTCCAATTTTAAAAGCCCACGCTGCAGTTTATCTCTCAGCAAAAGTAAAAGGCACAGTTGGAGAGAAAAGGATGTGACTGAAAAGTTAATTTTAGTATCAATTCCACTAAGAGGAGGCCAAACTGTGGGTTTGCAACAGAGTTCAAATATTTCTATTTTTGAGTTGGTTCTGGTTAATTGAGAATATTTCTATGGTGGTACATGAATTTAAAAATATTTAAATTGTAATCAACAGCAACATTTCAGTAATAAAGAGGCAATGGAGTTTATTTCAGTTATAAACTATTTTGCATCTGCATTTTGGGAACTTTTTACTTACTTGCAGAGAGTTAGATGAGAGGGTCAATACCACTCTCATTTGTGTATGTTACAAAATCAACCTGATGAAACATAACATAACATAAGATAATATAACATGTTAGTTAGTTAGCTTTAGAGGTGCTGGTTGGTAGATTTTTTTAACCTTCAGATGGAGCCAGGCTAGATGTTTCCCCCTGTTTCCAGTATATGAGCTAAGCTAAGCTAATCAGCTGCTGGCTGTACCTTAAATTTAACAGACGTATATTAGGGTGGTATGGACCTTCTCATCTAACTCTCTGCAAGAAAGCAAATTATTATATACCTCAAATTGTTTAACTTTTGCTTTAAATTATAATAGTTAAAAACATATCAAAATATTTGGTTCATTGTAGCTTTAGAGTTCTATTCTTACGTCCATATTTTACTTAAAGTAAACCAGCCAGTTCTCTTCTCTGAAGTCTGAAGTCAAGAATTAAGCCAGGCAAACAGCATAAACAACTGTCTAAGGTGTAAATCTTGCAGTTAGAGTCAATGCCTATGACAGAGTTCATGTGGTTATTTCAACAGCCTGAATAATTTAAATACCAGACAATAGCATCCTGGTGGTCGTAGACACAACAATGTTCACATCAGGCACAATTATTCTCAGTCAATGCCAGATTCCTAATTATTGTTTCCCATTCTGTGCTGTTATTCTGGTAGATCAAAGCAAACATCTGATTGTTTGGAGTAATGGGAGACAGAAGACTGGCCACAAGCTAGAACCATGTGGCATAGCAAACAAATACAAAACATGATGAAGAAAAAATAGAGACACATCTAAAAAAGAGCAACATTCAAAGCATCTCTGATTGAAGTAAAACACAAATGAAAACTGGTGTAGTGCAACCAAAGCTCGCCAGTGTCTTACATTGATGCTTCTTTTCAGATTCTGTTCTCATAACTTTGGCTCCAACAGGTTTTTACTATGAGCCCCCTCCTGAGAGACAAACTACATCAGCTTCGGCCCTCCTGCTATCAGGTTACAGTTGTCCCGTGCCAGCGGCTGAGGGACAGCTGCCTAAATGGGACAATGTCACACAAGGACACTTGCAGCTTATCTGCAATACGATCCATAATGTAGGACAGGCCCACTTACGTCTAACATCTCTTCTGTAGGAGCGGCAGAGGCTGGAGACCATCCTCAGTCTGTGTGCAGACTATAACCACGAGGACAGTGCTGCAGAGCTGGCTGAGGTGGTGAGGAGTGGGCTGTTCAGGGGCGCTAGAGGACCCTGCTCGGACACAGCGGGGGGATGTCCCTTCAGGGAGTAGACAGACCCCAGAGGCTGAGAGAGAACGATGAGGAAACCCAGAGAGAGGAGTCTAGCAGCACAGAGAGCACACACCAAGAGGTAATAAACACATTCATGACGTCATGCATTAAATTACGTCTGATTAGGAATATTAAAACAAAGTTGTATATATGTTCCCCCCTCAGTGTGAAGAGATGTTAGCCGGTCAGGAGCAGGTCTACCTGGAGGAGGAGAGGAGCAGGATCTTGGCCAGGGTTGATGACTTGAAGCACAGAGTCAGTGAACTGGAGCTGCAGCTACAAGAGACCAAACAGGAGGTCAATGCACACACATACACACCTTTAGCTTGTAGGCTCTTAGGTCAACCCTTAAATTGAGAAGAGTAGAAGCTGTTTCACCTTGAAGTATTTAGGGAGCTCGACAGATGGTTTGCAGATTCCAACTCCATGCTTGTCTCTAGGTGGAGATGGAGCAGGCCCTGCTGCAGGCAGAGAGGCGGGCAGAGCAGGAGCAGGTGGAGGCTGAAAATGAAATCATCTCTCATCTGCAGCTCAAACTCAGCCAGCTGGACACGGCCACTCAGAGAGAGAAGGACAAGGTGAGCACACAGAAAAAATAAATATATATAATACACAGTAAATGCTGTCGGTTTGCTCAAAGCCGTTGGTCTTCTAAGTACAGTTTGCACGTGAATGTTCCTGAACATCTGTGTTTGACAGAACACAGATCTCAACTGACATGCACTGCTTGTTCATTAGCTTTCTGTCCTTAAACACAAAGAACAAACTGTCTTCTCTTTGAAGTGGCCAACAGCTATAAAGCTGTTTAATAAGACAAAAACATCAACAGCTGAAATCTTTCTTACATGTTAGAGACTTTTAGTCAGATGTGACCAACACTAAAATGTTGATTCAGATGTGCATAAACCTTTCTATTTTTCTCCCAATTTAACAATGTGTGGAGCACTGCGACCTCTTAACACACCTGCCAACCTAACCTCTGCTTCAACCTTCTAATACTTTAACTGCTAGCTTGGCTGCATGGTTTTTGAGTTATCTGTGATTTTTTTTGTTTCTCCCTGGGGTTGCGTGTGTGTGTGTGTGCGCGCGCGTGTGTGTGTGTGTGTGTGTGTGAATGTGGACCCAAAATCGTGCGTATGTGTGTGTTTCTATGTGTTTTTAGGGGAGGGCTAATGTGTCGGCTGAGCGGAAGGCCCTGGAAAAGCAGAGGAATGAGTACAATGAGCTGAAGAGGCAGTTTGATAAGTGCCCCTTGTCTCTAAGGGAACAGTTACAGGAGCAGCTCAGCAGGGTCAGTGTTCTCACGCAGCCCACTGGCTGGCAACAGTGAGTTATAATATATACCAAACACCACAGTTGTGTATGATCTGCACAGAAACAGCCGCAGACATAACGCTGACTCTGTTATGAGGCACTCAGAGCTACTCATAAGTCTGCAGACTGTTTATTTCCTCTTTTTCTGCTGTTGCCCCTCATTATCTTAACATATAAAGTTATAAGTGTAACTAAACAGTAAGCAATGCTTTTTCTACTCCAGCGGCACTTTTAAGACTGTTCTAATCTCTGCTGTTCCTTCATTCTGGATGCTTGAAATGTCAAATGCAATAAGTAACAATTAATAATGTGATTAACAGCTCTGCTCTGAAAGTTTGCATGCCTTTTACCATGAATGATTCAATTCACATACGCACACTTAATGATTACAGGCAGATTATTGTCAGATTTAATAGTATAACATTTTGGCTACTTCATTGTGGACATTAAAGGACAAGGCTGGTGTTTTGTATACTTTTCTCATAGTGAACAAATCCCATGAAAACACCAAAACAAAGAATGTGTTAGTCCATCCTTCGATACTTCTTTTAAATTGGGTTGCAAATTTAGTTAAATTTTTTGAGAAGGCAAAGGGGTTTTACATTTTCAACTATTTTAAACCCCTTTTTTGGCAAAACGTTACTCAAACAGGAGTAAACTGCTTTAGATGGACACTATTTTGAACCATGGATAAATACATGCTAGTGAGTATTGTCTGTGTTCATCATAGGGAAAGGTAATAAGATATATCAAGCTTTAGACAATACTTGTTAATCATTGATGGTTTTGGTCTTTTCATGGGATTTTGTTAACAATAAGAAATATTGCAAGCTTTATCATTTGATATCTCTGTCTGATTGATTTCAAACAGTGTGAATAACATGCATCTATATCTGTACGTGGGCAGACAGCTGAAGCTCTGGAGTCTGGGACCAAGCAGTTTGAGGAGCTGGAGTTCTGCCAGCTGGAGGAGGAGAGCAGCCTGGAGGAGAAGAAGGAGACTCAAACCTCGCAGCTTCTCCAAGAGCGAGCCGAGTATCACTGCAGTGTGGCCAAGAGGAAGGTGTGAAAGAAAATCTGCATATGTGTGTAAAATATGATCACCAACTTGAGATTGTATATCAGCATTACATCAAGGTTTGAATTGCAGGAGAAGATGGCCGCTATGGAAGCACAGGTGAAGCAGATGGGGTTACAGGCGGCTCATGACTGCGAGAGGATGGCCAAAGACAGGACGCTGACTCTGCAGCTGCTACACAAGGTAAGACTATCACTGTTAATAAACCCATCCTACAGTAGGCATGTATTTAAATCAAGCTGTGAAAAGCGCCTCTATGTCCATGCTGGTTTTGCCTTTTAGGAGCAAGACAGGTTGTGTTCCCTGGAGAAGAGGTACCACACCCTGACAGGAGGGAGAAACTTCCCAAAGCCCAACAGCAGCATGAAAGAGGTGAGCAGGAACATGTGAGGCGTCATCTCACAACATCTGTGGTAACTAGGCGAGAGGAGGAGAACAACAAAAGAAACGCTTCCTTCCCAGGGATTTTTTTTTTGTTTTAACTTAGATTTAACTTTTTAAACAGGAGTTCCTACACATCAGCGAACCTGACCTCGTTCATGTGGACGGTCCTCCTCATAGCCCCTGTCCCTCCTCTGCCTCCATCTCCTCCTCCTCTCAAATGCCCTCCCCTGAACTTTATCCTGTTAGGCTACAAGAGGTAAACCTCGGCAACATCCTTTTTTTAACCACACCTAACAAGTGGCTATTTAAATGCCTGTGCTGCCTATTTTACAAGAAGAAAACAAGCATGTGGTGTGTGAGCAAATACTCACAAACAACCGCAAGCTTGCAGTTTGTTTGTTGTTGGGTGAAGTTCCTGTCGTTCTTTATACATTATGTTTGTTTGAAGTTTCTACATTCTCCAAGTGGGGTTATACTATCTAGAATTAAAGCATTAGATGATACAAAAAAAAAGAAAGAAAAAACTTGAAAGAGGAGCTTTGGGACGACTAAAGTGTAACGTGCCTGCCCTCCATGTTAATTTCAAAGATAGAGACCAAGGGAGTTGTGATGCCCAGTTGTTTGCTTTGTGCGTCTTTGCATGACTTTTCTAAGTGTTGACTATTGCCCTCTGCACCTTTCTTATCCCTGTGTTTTGGCTGTTGCTGCAGGAGTACCTCAGGCTCACTGATGTCTATAGGATGTATGGAAATGCTTCTATGCAACCTCACTCTCCCTCTCCTGCTGCTCTCCACTGCCTCTCCTTCGCTGTAGGTCCGGCTCTGCCATGCGAGGTAGACACCCCCGCCTGCTTTCTGCCATAGCCTTTGTTCCTCTGACTCGGCAGTCTACTAAATACTGAACCCTCCTATACGCACATTGACAATATCTCAAAATATCCTTCTTATAGATGCTGCTCCTTAACGTATGTTTCCACTTTCTTTTCTCTCCCTGTTCTGTAAATGTATGTGTGTATGTGTGAAGGAGTACATCACAGTCAGTCAGTTAAGCCAGATCTTCGGGATGCAGAGAGTTGATCCCTCCTCTTCTTCCTCTATTCCGTCATTCCAACTTGCTTCCTCTGAATCCACTTTCTCGTGCCACTCGGCTGCATGTGGTCCTTCCTCCTTTCTCTCTGCGCAGGTTTGTTATTCTCTTTGCAACATTGCAGCCATTCACTGAACAATACCTGCAGCAAAGACTGTTTCATGTGTATCTTTCCTACCTGCTTGATGCTTCTGTCACTGATGCTGGTGCTGCTCCCCTCCTCCTCTCTTTGGCTGGATGCTTTTTCATCACCTCAGAGCCAGCCTGATCTGAGCAGGAATGCAATGCCTCCTATTAACCTGGAGCGCTGGTACCAGGACATCATGGCTGCTGGAGAGTCTCAGTCATGTCCTCCACCACTGCCTGCAAAGTCTTTTTCCACACGCAGACACAGTCAGGTAAATTATTCACTCTTTCTCGCTGTGAGTTGCTAAAGGGCACTAACAGCAGGCCACCTTGCACTACTAACACACTGTCTTGAACTCCTAATTCTTGGTAATCTTCCCACTAGCCACTCAACAACCCTATTTTTATGACTTGGAGGCCCTCTAGTGGATTAAACAGGGCAGTATTTCTTGAGTTTCAGGAACTTTGCTTCTATTTGTAAATGACAGATGCTAATATTAGTCTTATCATCAGTTGGGGTTTTTATCTGGCAAGCATTAAGTAAAGCATGTTATAACGTCATGTAAAAAAATAAACATGCAAGCTGGAAATGGAAGTCTAATTAACATAAAGTGTAGTGTTCCATTTAGACAAATAATGACATGCAATGCTGGGCTCAGCTAATGTGAGAACGGAGGCAGGAAATTACCAGTAATGATCAAAGTGGAGTATAAAGTAGCAGAACATTAAAATACAACAGCTCAAAATTACGAACACGACTTGAGTAAAACATTTTCCCACCACTGCCTGGTGAACACAGCAAGTCAGAACCCCAAAAATAAAGTCAAATTCAAAATTTCTATCATTTTCTGCCATTTGAAAGAGTCTTCCACATTAGGACAAAAAAGTAGAAGAGGTAAGGGTTTTGGGGGGAGCAAAAGCAGATCAACTTCCTCTTCAAATGTGAATAAACAATGAACAGATCTGTCGTTCTTCTCTCAGCTGTTGAAATCCAAATCAGATGGTGAGGTCTCACTGGCAGCATCATGCACACTGCCGCACTCCTTCAGTGTCGCTCATGAGAAAAATGCATCCACCAAGGTGAGAACATCAGTTTAACACAAGTAGATTGTAAAAATAAATCTTCTATCCAGTAAAACATGTGATAGTTTAAATGTGTTTTTCAGGGGTTACAGTTAATGCTGAGAGAGATGTCCCAAACATTAGACATGGACTCCAGGAGGAAGTTCGCTCTGCAGACCAAAGGTACTTGATTCTCTTAGACTGTCTCATCTATTTAGCAGACTGGAGGTTTTCACCTGGCATGCATTCAGAACATAAGTCTGTGTGAATGGATACCATCAGTCTACTTAGTTTAACATGCTTTAGATGTGATTATAATCAACTGGTAGCATTGAGTTGACACTGTCAGTAGAGGGCACTGTAAGTCTGTGACAGCTGTCTCTGCACCCTCAGACTTATCTCCCACAGTCCATCACTCCATCCTGCATCATCAGGCGCCGCTGGGTGGCAACCAGGCGTACGACACCCTGAGCCTGGAGAGCTCAGACAGCATGGAGACCAGCGTCTCTACTGGCAACTCCGCCTGTACCCCAGAAAGGTGAGAGACTGGGAAATGAGCAATTGGCTCTGTTTCCATGGGAACACTCAAATCTGCCCCGTCTCCCAGGAGAAGGGTCACTGCGCTTTGTTCCCGTGACAACATGTTTTGTTACATGTGTGCTCCCGTGACTATAGCACACCAGCTGTTGCCATGCCAACCTCTTGAAGTTTTCAGTGTTTCATGGAGTTCAGAATTCAAAGACTCTGTTTATGGTTCATGAAGGAAACATTGTCTCCTCCATCTGTTACTGCTGTCAGTGTTTGGTTTCCAGGCATGTGTGTTTACTGGTTTTCATCCAAAGTCTTGTCATAGCCGTGTCATCACACACTCCTTCCCTCTGTTTGTAGTAGTGCCTCTGGATTAGAGGCCCAGAGGATAGATGAGATGGAGAAGATGCTGAAGGAGGCGCAGCAGGAGAAAGCCAGACTGATGGAGAACCGAGTGAGTGTCCAACCGGACTGTTATCATTTCACATCAGTTATCCCATCACTTTTCACACTAATTTAATATTTCAACACAAGTAGCCAATGACTGGAATGGTCGATTAACAGAAAATGTATCAGCAACTATTTTGATAATTGTTAAATAATTATAGCCATTTTTCAAGCAAATATGCCCAAAATGTGACAGGTCCAGTTTTTAAAATTTGACAATTTGCTGCTTTTCTGTGGCATAAATGATAGTAAATTGAATATCTCTGAGTTTTGGACTTTAGTCATATAGAATAAGTATTTCATGGGCTGTGGGATATTATAAGGGCCATTTTTTCACTTTTTTTTTTACATTTTATAAACAAAACAATTTACTGATTAATCAATTATGAAAATTGTTGTTAGTTGCAGCCCTAGTGTCAACTTCAACTCTAAACTTGAAGTCATTGCTCCACCTCTTGCGTAACGAATATTTAAATTGTTTTTAGGGGTTAATATAAAATGGACCTACACTTAAAAGTAATATTAATGTTTCTGGCAAATATTAAAAACATTATTAGATGAGATAAAATTATTTTATGGCAACACATTTTCTTGCTGGCATTAGGGAAGGGCCTTATTAATAAAAAAAATTCAACTAACTAAAAATATATCTATATGAAATAATTCATTGGAATTGACCAATTCCCCTGAAAGTTGATGAGCAATACCTTGAATTATCACAGGAGTCTCATATTTCTCCTGTTTAATAGATAAAAAACACGGTGTGTCAAAGTGATTCACTCAGCTCAAAGGGTGGTGGAATGAAGTTGTAAGTAGTTTGTTTACCTTTGTATTATTTCTACATGTTGAAACAAAGTAAAACCTGTACGTAAGTATCTGAAAGCTGCAAAAGATCATTTTACATCAGCAAAGCAGACTTTCGGGATATATTTTACAAAACCCTCGATTGGGACTTTAATTCTCATGTGCCTCCTCTGACAGTCGCTCACTTTGTATTGCAATATTTGCCTACCATTTACATATTCTCCCCGACTCCCTTTTGCCCCTGTTATTTTCTCCTCTCTTCCCTCCATCTGTTCCCCTTTCTCCTCTCCCGACGCTCCCAGGAGAGGGAGGTGCAGGCTCGGCGGCAGATGCTGGAGGAGGAGCGGAGGAGGCGAGAGGAGGCCGAGAGGAGGCTTCACGATGAGACGGCCCACAGGCTGAGGCTGGTGGAGGAGGAGGTGAAGATGAGAGAGAAACACTTCTCCCAGGTCAGTGGAGCAGCGGGAGGAGACGGGCGGCGAGAAGAAGAGAGAGGAGGGGGGGGACGGGAGACTTGGGGACGAGGATGAGAGGCGAGACAATAAAGAGAGGCTGGGAATATGGGAAGATCAAAGATTGTCAAGGAAGGGTGAGAGAATGGAGGGGAGGGTGATAGAAAGAACAGAGAGAAAACGGATTGTATAATGTACACATAATTAAAGTTTTAGTCTTGGCATAGTGTGTTTAATTACCAGTTGTCTGTGGCATAAGTAAGTAAACAAATATCCTCCAATCATTAAGTACAAATGCACCCAGTTCTGCTCGAGTCCTATTTGAAGCTGTTACAATTAAACATATTCAAATTAGCTCTAAAGAGCGTTTAGGCGTCTTTTAGCTCATTGTTATGGGTTACTCTCACCGCTCAGGCAGACAGTGGTTTTCTCCTATAAAGCTCTAAAAACCCACTGTACACTACCTGCTCGGCAACAAACAGCAGTCTGAGACAGTTGGCGACTAGCTGGTGAACACAGTGCAGCATTTAGCTTGGGAGTTGGTGGAGACCAAAAAAGAGCTCAAAGTCGAGTGAATATTGGACCCATATTCAGGAAGTAGACAGAACCACAACTATAGACGATGAATATGAATGCTAATGTTGCTCTGTATCAGGATTATAACAAATGCAAATGTTTGCCAACAAGTTTGACAGCATTGACTTAATATGTCAGTGTTTTTAAAAACTTGTTTCTACTGCCAAAAAATTGTTTAATGCAAGTTTAAGTCACAAAAAATAGGCTTGAACTTGACTGTCCTGAGACTTGACTCACTGGAAATTTGAATACTTAAAGACTTGACCTGCGACTCAAAAGCAGCTTTGTATAAGAACACTGTTTCACTGTGAAAGGTTCTAGAAAACACAAATAACAGCTTCAACAAAAAAAAAATCAGATTCCATGTCGTTTAAATGGTCAGCAATCAGAGACCTGAAACATTTGCATCTTGACTTGGAATTTTCTTATGACAGCTTGGAACTTCTTTTTCTCATCTTCTCAAACCACCTTGGTCGGCAGCATTAAAGCATCACAAAACATTCTCTTCACAGGCCCGTCCAATGACGCGCTATCTGCCGAACCTTAAGGAGGAGTTTGACCTGCGAGCCCATGTGGAGTCGTCGGGCCACAGCATAGACACCTGCCCCTTCGTCATCCTCACCGAGAAGATGTGCAAGGGCCACCTGGTGAAGATGGGCGGCAAGATCAAATCGTGGAAGAAACGCTGGTTCGTTTTTGATCGCGTCAAGAGGAACTTCAATTATTACGTGGGTGAGGATACAAAGACATTTCATCATGGGGTATATTTGTGGAATTATTATTAATTAATTTGTTAGTTCAGCTTGATTTACACAGGAAGATATTTGGCAAAGAGAGACATTGTAGCGTGGTTGGTGAAGTTGGGGAGAACTAGCAGCGTGGGCCAGTTAGCAGAAGCTCACTTTATTCTACAGTATTTAACATCGACCACACAATGCCAAGGAGGCACAACCTTGTGGCACTGTTGGCATTTCTTTACCACCATAACTCCGGCTGTTACAACCTGAAGATAAAATACATGTATTCAAGCTGACTCTGTCACACAATTAAAACTTAATCCAAGAAATCAAAAGAAAAATCCACAAAGGAATGAGTAATGAGGAAAACTGGAAACCAGTCTTCTCTAGTTCAGAGTTGGTACGTGGAACTTTTAAAGTGAACCTGTCACTATAGAAGTATACAAGTATGATTACCGATTACAAAGTGAAGTTCAACATTTGCAGTGAATTCTAAGAAAGATGAAGAAGCCAAGTGCTCACTCAGTTTCACATACAGCAAATCCAAGGAACCATTAAGGAGCACTTGAAGATGAAAAAATTATCACAGAAAAGGAAAGTCTTAAGCAAAGCCAAGAGAAAAGTTGTACCAAATGCTTAAAATGCTGACCAATTATGACAGGGGTCATCATCAGAATGGAAATAGTGAAAAAACACAGATTACACCTGATACTCTAGATCAGAAATAAAGATATATTATATATTTATAAAAATATATATTGAGACTGTCTATCAAAGTCCATTTTAAAATCTGCAAATAAAAATACCACTTAAAGAGCAACTTGAGTAAAAAAAAAAAAAAAAAAAAAAAGTTCCTCCCTTCTCCCTCCGTCATGCCTTTGAGGCCTCAAAGTTACGGCCTCTGTTAAACGCTACAGTGCCCTCTGCACCAACAGGATCCTAATAAGTTCTGCTTTGCTTGTTCAATTCAAGTCTCAGGCCTCGTTTACAGAATCTTAAAGTTTGAAAACAGGTTTGTTCACATAAGACTCCTCTCATATGTAGAATCCATGAACTCAGAACTTTATGTTGAAGAGTTGCTACGCATCAAGCCAGGACCTGATTTATTCAGTTCAGCCGGCAGCGGTGCCGAGGCTCTTCTGAGAAACGTACACTTCTCTCTCTTTGCTGTGTTTCTCAAATAAAACCCGATTTCTGTCCCGACCGGCGTTTATTCATCTGGAACCAAACACTAATTAAAGCTGCACTAAGTGGAATTTCCCGCCTCGTCCTTGTGTGTTAAAAGTCAGTTTGTAATTTGCGTCTATCAGACTGTCCCCTGAATTTGAAACGAGAACAGTTAGTTTTCTTAATAATTCATGAGTGTGTTTTTGAGGCATTATTTTACAATCAGGTTGAAGATAGAACGTACGTATATTTTCATTACTGTGGCCCCTTCTTCTCCGCTCCCCTCTCTCTCTCTCTCCACTCACTTGCCTAGCCTTTTCACCCCCTTACTCCTGACGAAGATGATGGTGATGATGGTGATGAAATAAGATGCAATACTTTCTCTGGATGTGTTTTTCTTGGGGAGGAGGCTAGCTCCTGGCTTGTTCGTGACTAATAAAACGAAACTCACATTTCAAAAACATTTATCTCATTACTAAGCAGATTTGACTTGTGGAAAAAGGGAAGCCGGAGAAAGTGTCAGACGTATTTCAAAAGATTGCCTTTAATTGTTACTGGATGTTTGTTTCTCAGCCGGGCGCTCCAATGCGTAAGGGAAGAGACAAAAAGACCAGTGTTTATTTGAACAAGAGTGGAATCCAGAAACTCTTTGAACCGGTTTTATTTGAAGAAAATTTATCTTAGACGTGAGGAAACTTAAATGCCTACAGTTTAGCCCCAAACCAGAGAAACCCATCAGTCCAATGACTGCATCCGTTGAGATTCCTCCGCAGGTTTCCCTGAAACAACTACCAAACTCCTCAGTATGGAGTGACTTTAACATGCTCCAAGATATTCTGAGAGAGGAGAACAGCCATCTATAGGAATGGACAAAAAGGTCTGACCTGCTGGAAGGGAAATTGTGGAACAGATCTGATAAAAGAGAAACATTACTTTTTAAGATTTACAAAAAGATCTCAAGTCGTGAACCTCGCCACAGGGAGAAAAAAAACCCACAAAGACAATCCAGAAAGTACGACTGAAGAAAACAAGTCAAATTAATGGGATGGTTAAGACTTCAGGCATAGCTTGAAATAGACTTGCACTTTTAATTAACTTTTACTGTGATACAGTGCGGCTCATACCTATTCATGGGTTATGTGTTGCTGGGAGAAACACCTTTATGCTTAACAACCGTTATTGTGTCTGGTTTCTCCAGATCTAAGTTAAAGTGTCTCTGTTTTACATACATACAAACTTATTTCATGGCATGATTTTATCTTTTGTGGAGGTTTAAAAAATAATATTTATGAAATGATAAACATTTTCTCTTTGAAGTAATATGATTAAGTCACAACGAACAATCCTCAATACAATTCACTAATGACGTGCTTCAACCTACAAATTGTTTTCATTCAAGTCATCACAATAAGAAGAGGAAGAGGAAAAATAAAGGTGTTTTGCTTAAGTAGGAAAATAAAAAAGACTAATGGCTAATCACACATTTTCATAAGTTACTCAAATGTACATCTTTCACTTTCTGCTGGGACTCACCATTATTTCTAAATTTAGAAATAATTGTGCAGTTTATTTGGTTGTTTGAAAATATATGTATTTTTTAATTTAAAGTAAAATGGATTAAATGTCATTGAAGAGGCCACATGTTTTGAGATAGAATATTCTAAAATAAAATATAATTTGCGACCATCTATGATCTACAGGTGTGCAAGAAATATTCGATTAAAAAATACAAAGACTGCCGTTTATTATTTGACCAGAGACAAACATGAAATGCATCCCCACATCACTGGCTGATTGCACTGTCTGCTTGGGCTGACAGAGGTCTTGCATCAGTAAAAGGCGTAATGTAATGTATCTTAATATGTTTTTTTTCCCTTTTCTCCTCTCAGACAAGCATGAGACCAAGCTGAAAGGACTCATTTACTTTCAGGCGATTGAAGAGGTTTATTACGATCACCTGCGCAGTGCCAACAAGGTAATCAAAACTCTTTCTTATCATTCAGAACTTCATTCGCAATTTTATAATGTTTTAAATAGATGTTTATTATTTTTAAATGTATCAATAAAAGTAGTGGAATAAAATTTGAAGGGTTTAATTCCAAAATGCTACAGATTCTCTAACATTTCCCTATAATAAATTTTACTTCAACAACAGGTACTTTTTTCTTTTTTTATACTATAATGGTAGATACATTCATTTTAGAATAAATATGCATTTTTTACAGTCACTCACAACTGTGAAAATATTGTCAGAAGTTGTGTTTGTGAGCAGCAATTAAACCCATAATTAAAATGTCTTGCTGCAAAATTGGTCTGTTGCATCATACGTCATACATAAAAATGGGAATTTTTTCAATTGGGAGTTATTTTTAGATGCAAAGATCCATATATTAGAACTTGTTCTCAATTTACATATCTGGTTAAATAAAAGTAAAATAAAATTAAAATATATTATTATCAGACTGGATTAAGTTGTTAAGTTGTCTTCTTCTTATTTGAATTAGTTTGTCATCTTATTTTGAAAAAGTGCATAATGTTACAGGAAATTAAAAAGGTTGAATCAGACTATCCGAACAAAATACATTATAACTGTTAGTATATACTTTTATATATTTTGTTTTTCTAAATATTCCTTTGAGGAAAAAGATGCAACAGGTGCCGTCTGAAAAGTCTCCCCCTTCTCCCTGTTATCCTCCAGAGCCCAAACCCGTCTTTGACCTTCTGTGTGAAAACCCACGACCGCCTCTACTACATGGTGGCCCCGTCCCCGGAGGCCATGAGGATCTGGATGGATGTCATAGTAACGGGCGCCGAGGGCTACACACAGTTCATGAGCTGAGGGACCACTGGGGGACCGATCTGGAGGATGACAGGGACTAAGAGGAGCAACACAGACACCTGCGAGCCAACCTGTGCTGCTATCTGCCGGAGCCCAAGCTGAAACACAAGACACCTGGCCCGATGGTGTGAAAACGGATGGACGTTTGAAGAGAAATACAATCTGGGGCTCTCGTAGAAAGCCTGATGCCTACGAGCAAATGAGGGCTCAGAAATGACAGAGGTCCATTTTACAGAATTTATGAATTGTATTTATCTTTCAGCCACAATGAGAAGGAGAAGAGTTTGTTCAACATGCTGATGGATCTATAAAGGGAGCTCTCAAAGTTACCAAAATGTATTGTTAATATAAATTTTGAGGTTTCAGGAGGAACTCTTCTTACTTCATATAAACTCAAACTGTTTCCACTTTGAAGCCGATCTCTGCATGCAGTGCTTTCACTCTAATCGTTGCTTTTCCCCCCCCCTTTTTGATACATTTGTACTTTTCTTTTGAGTTAAACTTTTCTCATATGAAAAAATAATCTCTTTATATTTCAAAACACTAAAAAGTTAACAGATTTTAGAGGCAGATATTCTAAAAAATATTTTAAAAAGTAATGTTACTTATTACATTTTACAATACTTGGAGCCAAATACTTTATGTAATGTTTTGTCAGATTTTTACAACAGAAGTGTTAATATCCCTCTATATATTGTGTTTTATTCAGCCATATAACACAACATTAATGTGTCAGTATTTTACATAAATATGTCAAAGAAAACCTTCAAGTATTTTAACAAATTGAATAAATTATAGTCCTATAATGATATAGTAAATCTACCATGTACATGTAATAAATAAAAATATATGATGTATCCGTCTGTTCGTTTGTCTAATAAACTACTTTGTTGCTGACAAATTGGTTAAACTGAAGACATTCAGTTACAAACCACTTGCTTCCTTAATTTGTGTTTTCTCACAAACAAGTCGTTAATTACCAGCCTTCTTTAAATAATCTCATACGCCCTAATGAGCTGCTAGCGTTCACATTTAAATGAGAGCACACAATAGGTGTTCCATTTAAAACACTGCAGCTTCTCTTTTTACATAAGAACGGTCAGGTGGTTTAATTAGTTAAGTGGCTCGTTAACACTCATTATCAGAAGTTGCTCCAGAAGTTTTGAGATCATACCTCTTCATACATGTATTTCGGGCACAATTAATCATATGGCTCGCTCCACACTAGGTCGGCCACATGAAGTGAAATTACATGCAACTTAACATGCATGATTCAACATCGAGAAATTTGAAAGCATGTTAAAAAAAAAAAAAAAAACTCATGGAGAAGAAAAAAGTCCCCCATAAACAAGTTCTTGTATGAAAATAGATCCACGCTCAGTGTATATCTTGTGGTGCTCTCAATTCAAATCAGTAACAGAGATGTGCATGTGCAAATAGATTATAATATAAGACTGCGGCTGTGTGATTAATTTATTTCAGGGAACCACTGGAATATTGAACAGACACGTCGGTAATCACAGAAACACACCTTTACCCCTGACAGGTACCAATTAGATTCAACGCTTTAAAGGATAATTTTCAACTCCCTTGTTTGAATTTAAAATCATGTAACGTTAAGTGATATTTATTAAAATGAACAGTTCACTACAATCTAATTTCCCTACAACTCAGACACAAGAGAGAAAAACATCTATCCTCAGCTTCATTGACAACCTTCACACCAATTGCGCTTCTCTGACCTTGGGAGGGATCTTCACACATCCTGCCATTCAGTTTCTTTGAGTCTCTGGCGCACCCGGCTGAATAATAAACAGATGTTTAACAGGGCAGTGTGAGCTCATTACCGTGGTGATGAGCATGAGTGACACCCAGCCCTATTGTCGGTGAAATATTAATGAGCCATGGGTAATCTCCCCTCACTTTCACACGTGCAGACAGGGCCGCACAAATAAGATAGTCGGGGCTGTGAATTAGAACGGGTCTCACATGATTTTGTCAATATTAATGGAAGATATTTAACCTGGTCTGAAGACAGACTGAAAAATTCTGATGAAATGGAGACATCTCTCGGCTAAGAGGGTGAGTTTAAAGCATCACCTGTCAAAGACTTACACATCCTTCACTAAATTTCAGCGGAGACATTTGTTATTTAGAAGTTTTCCTATCCACATGGGAGTTCAGAGTAATTTAAGAGATTAAAGAGAAAAATCTCCTGCCCAACCCCGAACATGAGCCACACACACACACACACACACACACGCGCACACACACACACACACACACACACACACACTCAGACAGAGCAGATGAAAGAAGCTTTCACTGAACGCATCTGATACTAGCGTGAACGTTCCACTCTTAATGTTTACCGCTTTGAACAAATCATCTTCGATCTCTTTGAAGGCAATGTAGAATGACAGTCGTGAATCCCAAATAGGGCACACAATGTACAAATCATGAAATTACAATAAAATAAACATGTTTTCCAGATTTCATGCCGAGCACAACAATGATATCTGAAAAATATCCAGAGGGGAGAAGAAGCGAAAGCACCAGCACTGACCCTAATGAGGCCAACAAAAACATAGATCGTGAAAACCACAACTGCACCCCAGAGTGGGATATTACTCTTTTTTTATTTAATTCACTAGCAGCCATGAAAGTGAAGTGCTTTCCAATATCATTGCATTGTCGAAACTTCAGATCGACTTCTATTCAACCAACTTTGAGATAATAATCAGTTTTTTTAAACCGGAAAAAACCAACACAATTCATGTTAAAGAAAGTGAAGGATTGGTTATTGCTATATCTTAAAGTTAGCTCTGTTTTCAATGTTCCTGTCTGTAACATCATCATTTGAGGGGACATTGTTGGGATGCCATGTTCTTGATCTATAGTCTAAGTAAGTTTGGTGATGTAGTAATAAGATTTATAGTTTAATAAATGTAAAGGCATCACCCACAGGACTAAAATGTAATGTAAAAATGAACTGAACGATGAGGAATAAAAATGTTTCGTAGAGTATAGCCAGTTGTTTTAAATTGCCGGACATAAACATATTTAAAGTTCACTTTTAAATAAAGTTGAGTGACTGAGGAGTGAATGGTTTAAGTTGCGTTATGAGCAAGAAGCCCGGACGGATATCGGCTGTGTAAAGCTCAAAGGCGATAGACGCTGAGCCTCTGGGGTTGAAATGGCTCTGCAGGGAGGCGAGACACAGTCTGAGTGCTGCGAACGACACTGACGATCCATTTGGGACTTGTTCGCTTAAAGAGCTGAAATTTTGAAGAGCAGAAGTGATGCACGAACAGTAAATTTGATTTAAAATCTGCTTATCTTGGTTCATCGCAAACTTTTCTTATAACACTGAACTTTTCCAATCTATCGACCTGCTGATGTTGAAGTTAACATTTACAAGAAGAGGTTTGATTTTTATCATGCCATGTCAGTATGGGCAGAGCTTTGTGAGCTAGTTAGGCGTGTCCTCCTAAAAGCTGTTACATCCCAAAGGGGGACAAAACAGATGCTGTATCAAACACCTCTAATTTACCATCGAGTCCTTGAGGAATAGTAAATAAACATAACCCTGTGACTGACTGGTTCACATCTGTCAAAGCTGAATGCAAATCAAGCTAGACTAGAAACCATACATGAATGAAAATTACATCACGCTTGTCACCTTTTTGAGACTTGGTTAACTCTTTTGCGTGCCAAACAAATCGGAGTGATTTGTAGGCTGAACACACACACAAAAATATCCGCAAATCCCCACCTGAGAGGCTCCCATTCACAAGTGGTAACTGAATTCCATGTTTTCATCGCATGTTCAAAGAGGGGCAAAAGTTGAGGACAATAAATTCTGAGAGAGATGATGATGAAATGATGGTGTAACTCTTACTCACGTGCCATACGTGCACTTGGCATGCAGGATCAACTTTTTTCTGACTTCTCGCCTCGTACACAATATTCAGACAATGAATTTGGGCATCAAGTGATTGACTTGAATCGTTAAAAAAAAAAAGTGAATAAATATCAGATATGTCTGAAGTCCAGTTTTATCCAAAGTTTAACAGCTTTCCCTGGTCTGACTTGTTAAATTTAATCACGTTGTTTAACCTGGACAATTTTAATAATCCAGATTTCGCTCTGAGACTCACTGGATTAACAAAAGCAAGTGCGAAAATCTAATTCCGCATATTTAACACAATTTACACATTTTCCTAAATAACAACAAAGGTACAACAGATACATGCAGCAGTGCTGTCGTGAGCTGCACCTTGTATTTCTCTCGCATTGTGCACAAACAGACGGCCCTCAGTGGACCAATTAATACCGACAGAAGAGCAGTCAGCGATTTCCTGGGAGACCCTCCGACTTCACCAGTTACTACTATCTCAATCTGGTCTCCATTACAACCACATTTATCTAGGTTGCATCAGGTTGCCATTCTACAAAATCTCCCAAGCTCCACTCCTTTGAATAGCTACCACATGGTGGGCATTTTGCTGAATAGCTCCTCTGTAACAGGGTTGTCCCTTTAAATGACTCAGATTAACACAGATGGACTTTATATCAGAGTCCTATTCAAATTCAATATAATCTACAGAGCAGAGTTACTATAGATTAACTCTCTTCAAGGGACATGTTTCCCTTTGTGTGGAAACAAGCTCTTTAGCCATTCTGGATAATCTGATTATGTGTGTTCAATTTGAGTTAAGATGTTTCCCTACTTTCACTCTAAACACCGACATGCTGCTTCGTGGACAAATCTATTTGAGGCAAGACGGCAGTGTCCCATCAATATGCAAAATCAGCACAACTGGAAATAGACCTATTGGTTGTGACAAAACGCTAATGTCATAGAGATGCAACTCAGCAAATGAGAGGGAGGAATTGGTGAAAAAGGAGGGATGCAGAAACAGAGGTGAGGTGGAAGGAAAACAGCAGGTATGGAGAGAAAGAGGGAGAGAGAGAGAGAGAGAGAGAGAGAGAGAGAGAGAGAGAGAGAGAGAGAGAGAGAGAGATGCAAATCCCATGGCAACAGCAACCAGAAAACAAGTCTAAAATAGGGGGCAGTGTCCGCTATTACTATAGCAACAGGAGAACAGCACATTCACTCAGCTTCAGGATTTGCTGAAGTGAGAAAAACAAAGCTTTATTTCTCCCATAATCATTGACAGTCATTACAAGGAATTTAATTTGGTTCCGCCAGCTGCGTCTCACAAATGAGCCACGGAAAATACGCATCCTCAGAGTATATTATGATAACACTCATTCTTTGTTGCAGAATGACAATTAGTGATCCTTGAATACTTGAATGAAGATGATATATTCCATTATTCACTAACTCAGTGTTGTTTCATCAAAATGTCAAACAATGTCCTGGTGTAGTTGATACCCATATAAGATGACAGCTATTGATTCAATTAACAAAAAAAACAAGAAAGAAAATTACATTCTGATTTGACGTATTTACAAAATAGTAATTGCTAAATAATAACACAAAGACTGCATGCCTATGATGACAACATGACTTCCTATTATAGAGCATCTTTTAAGTCCAGTATTAATAGACTTAAACTCTCATTTAGTTTACTTAGCTGCATAATGGGTCTGACTTGATTACCACAAGCTGTTTGGTAAAACTGTGACACAAAAAAGCTTTTCTCAGCTTTAAAACTGCAGCACCGATATCCACGCCCGGTTTGTTTACCTGAAACATGTGCACAGTCTGCACTGCAGAAGAAAAAAAGATAACAACACAGTGACGCTCTGCCTTGCCTACCACGGACCAATCACATTTCACATGTAGCCAAATCCAACCAATGACTGAGCGGCAGCCTGTGCACTCGCAGCCAATCGCTCTGAACATGGACCACTGATGCAACGGCGATGCAACAGACTTCTGAACAACAAAGTGTTGTGAATCAAATAGTCCCCCATCAAAACAATACCATGCCACGTAGTAAAGTACGGTTTCCAAACTTTATTGGTCTGTATTTGTGAGCCGTGGCCATGTTAATAGAGTCTATCAGCTGCTTTTGTCATTTATAGTGGCGGTCTAGACGGCCCTACTTCCCCTGTAACTTACTGTCTCTATAGCAACAACGGGTCATAGGAAAAACATTGACAACGTGTAACGCGTTACATCACGTGATTACTTTACGCATTACTAGAGTCGGAACCAGATCGGAACTATTTGTTATTTCATTACGTTTCGAAATGTCCCAGTTTTATTGAATTATTGAACTATATTGAATGTTTAATCCTCTAACTAAACCCTGATTAATTGATACTTTACATCTAGACACTACACATCCCTGATGGTATTCTTTTGTTTCCTTTATATTGACTTTTTTCAGTTATGTTTCCTTTTTTACTAAACGCGAGCAAGTTTTTAAAGCCACCTCCATAATGTGGCTGTATTACAACAGCAAGCCTGTTGTAATAAACAACACCTACTATATAAATAGTGTGACTTTAGAAACCAGCATTAAGCCACGAGTACTTCAGCAGTGCGTTAGTAGCGGCGTACTGTTACTACAGCCGGCAGTGAGGCTGTGGGACGTCCTTCTGAGAGGCGCGGAGGGCGGAGGGATCTACGCCGAGCAGCACGGTCTGTCCCGGTGACGCAGTTGGTTGCTAGGTGTGAATGAACAGATGCTTTCTCACAATTAAGCAGCCCCTCAGTTTACAGGTCGACCACAACAAAGCAACAACTCGTCCTTTTTGCACTGTCCCGGATACTCCGAGCTAAACAAACATGGCTCTTTGAACTCGTGAAGTTGTCGGAGCCGATACAAACAACCCGTGCTTTGCTTAAGCAACGCACCCTCAGTGCTCTACCTTTTCTCTGCAAGAATGGAGTAAGTCCAACTCTCTGTGCTGGCTGTGCACACAGCTGTGTCCAGCCTGTTTCTGTGCTGTTGTGCGTGTTGTTCCTGCTTGTTCTTTGGCTGGTTTCTCTGTTGTTGTTGTTTTTTACAGTTTCTTCTATTTGAATATCTTCTATTTTGTCGAAATATTTAATGCTTCTTTAATGTTGTTTAGTCTGTTTTGGGTTGTTTTGTTAACAGTGCGTGGAAGGGTTATTAATATCAGGTGTTTGTCAAAAGCATAGCCTCTATATGTTCCTATACACTGGAGAGTATCACATTTATGTCACTTTCAGTGGCCACATTATTGCCACTTAATCTGCTAAACCGCCTAATTCGCCAAACAAGTGATTATTTTAAAAGGGACATGCGATTAGAAGCAGCTGATCCGCATTAATCTGATCAAATGATCAGCTTGTCCCTCACTTCAGAGAGTTACGGTAGTCTGGTGTCAGCCTACTTGACGACAGTTGGGCCGTCGGCAGCGTTACCGGGTCCCACGTGATTTGAGGACGTCAAGTGCTTTTTGCTTTTAGGGAGTTCAAAGCTCAAAGGACACAGATCTCACTTGTGTATCACTGACTTTGTCAATTTCTGAGGGTTGGTTTTTGAACTTCTTTATGATCCATAATATTTTAAACAATTGAAATCTGCTATAAAATGTTAATGTTTTGGAGAGTTATTTTCCTTATAGCTAAAAAACCCCAAAAACCTTTCTTATTATTTTTACATGATGACCTTCAGGTGATTTCTTTATTGTATCCTCTCCATTAAAAGACTAACTCATGTTGTGAAACTCGCTGAGGGCAGCATGAGTGATGTTCCTGATACCCGGTCGGCTGAATAAGTTGCATGTTTTTCTGATCCATGTTTCTTGTTTACCCTCCAGGTTTCATTATGCTCACCCAGCCCTGCTCTCTGTGGCCCATCTGTCAGACCCCGCCTGCTATCAGCATATGCTTGGACTTGGACTGAATCAAAGCGCCAACAGACAATATGATGGCAACATCAGCTCCTGTTTGGAAGACTCTTCATGTCTGCCCGGCAGACCCCCTCGCTCTCTCTCACCCACAGGCTAACCACAGCCAATCACAGGGGTGCAGGGGGGAGGTGTCAGAGGAGAGTCAGCACTTAATTGGTGAGTTGCAGCGAGTACGCTTTTTTATATTTTTCCCCATTTCAGGTGGGCTCGGCACTGCAGCACATTCGTCCTTCTCGAACAGTAGGTAAAAAAACTAGCTACGCCTAATGTGTTATTACGCTACAACTATAGCTAATAAAAATCTTGCTTTGCTTTTACTATCGTTGATCAGGTTTTGCCTTTTATAACGTTTGCATGAACGTTGTTATTTAGCCGTAACGTTTTCCTCCAGCAAACAGCTTGTCACGATTGGAAATTTTCTCTCTCCTCAATAGGTGATGGTCTTACTGACTGGATGACGGAAGAAGTGGATTTCTCCTCGTACCTCCCAAACCCTCCTTCCCCTCCCTCCTCCACCAATGCCTCCCTTCCCCCTTCGCCCCTTCACAATGATACCCAGGTGCCCTCTGACTTGGAGGTCATGACCTCTCTGCTGCAAGAGGAACTCGCCCAACTAGAGGACTACTTCCTGTCCGAGCCACTGCAAGAGAAAGGGCCAAGGCTCGGAAAATGCGACAGGGGTCCACTGCCGGCGGGTCCTCAGCCGTTCAGTCAGCTGCCATATGCATCATACTCTACATCCAACCAATCGGAATCCAGCCCACTCCTTGTTACCCTGGCAACCGGAGAACTGGACCTGCTGAGTATCTGTGGCGGGCCCATTGGGCGATCCAAAATTCCAAGACACGCCCCGTACAGCTGCAGTCGCCCCAGTGGGTGTGCTAGGAAAAGAGCTCCGGATGGTGTGAGGTTCAGTGAAGGCTATGATAACAGTCTGTTGAGTTCCAAAGCAAGTAACTCAGGTAACGCAGGGGTGACCCTGACAGGTAACTACGACTGTGTAGAGGACGAGCAGCTGGTAGGGAAGAGCTACTGTCTGGGTAGTGCAGTCGAGGTCAGAAGATGTGCCGTCCTACCGAAAGACGACAAAAATTGCTGTTTCAGTCAAGACGCCATGGGTGGTGCGAAGGTTGTTGGTGGTGGATTCGGCTTTGGTGGATCACTTAATGTCCCACACAAGAAAGAAGATATGCTGATGTATAGCATGAGGGAGGTCAGCGGAGGCACTGGTAACAACGAGGTGCTGAATAGTATCAAAACAAGTGCGGAGGTGACCAAAGCCAGCGTTTCGTGGAAAACAGAGAGCGGCGAAGGTTGTTATCTTCCAGCGACACCGCAGTCTGAGGCCTATCATAGCTTCTTAAGCAACATCAACGAACAGGTGAAATCAGAGGGTCTACAGATAGCGCAGCATGATTTGCACTGTAATTTCCTGGAGGATCAGGGCCCAGAGTGTCTTTTAATGGCTAGGGAGAGTGGGAGCTTGGAGTCTTCAGGGCACAGACAAGCATGCAGGCTGAAGGAAGACCACTGTGCTTTGAGTTACGAAGAGGACCTCATTCCAGTCGAAGGCGGCAAGCGCAAACAGAAGAAGAGAGATCAGAACAAAACCGCCGCTCACAGGTAAGCTTTAGTTTAAGCTTGATAGAATGTAACCTCCGACATGATTTCACGTGTAAAGATCTGCATTAAATCTCTGTCTTCCTTAATGCAGGTACCGCCAGAGGAAAAGGGCGGAGCTAGATTCTTTGGAGGAACAGTTGCATGGCCTTGAAGGGAGGAACCGGGAGCTCCGGGACAAGGCAGAGTCGGTAGAACGTGAAATCCAGTACGTCAAAGACCTGCTGATTGAAGTTTACAAGGCCCGCAGCCAAAGGCTCAAGCAGGACACAACAGCATAACACCAAGCTCCTGCAAGTACATTTAAAGAGGGCGCAACAGGGAGATTTTGGCGCTCTTTGTGTCTTTAAGATTGTGCAGGATTGAATGTGTAATTTTTTTTTAATGGCGGGTGGGGTAAATGCATGCTTTGCTAATGTGAGTTATTTTTTACATTTTAAATCAACACAATCCGATGCTCCCATAGCTTTCGCACTCTAATCACTTGAGCCTGCACTGTGGCATT
The DNA here is from genome assembly GCF_027596085.1 of Anoplopoma fimbria. Classification (NCBI taxonomy): domain Eukaryota; kingdom Metazoa; phylum Chordata; class Actinopteri; order Perciformes; family Anoplopomatidae; genus Anoplopoma; species Anoplopoma fimbria. The sequence continues at coordinate 15,979,753 of NC_072472.1, read as the reverse complement.
GCAATGCTTTAAATGACAATCATTTTTAATAGATCTCACACTGCCTGGATCTACTAATTGAAATATGGTTATTTCTGATGAAGTAATGTTATTCATTATGCAGGTTTAATATTATCAACAGCCTTACATTTGAATTGATGTCAGCAATAGAACTTAATGTATTTTTTTTATTTTCAAATTTTATTTACAATTACTGTATCACCCATTACAATAGTTGAAGTCGTCAAAAATGTTGTTGGTGTCTACACATGAAGGTGCATCATTTCATTTTGAACATATCTTTCAAACCAAATACTTTTCTAAAATAATTTCTCGACTCTCTTGAACAGCAAATGTTATTTCGGTTCCTATGAATAGTGTATAGCGTATTAGGATTGGCTTGAAGATGTATCGGCTTTTACAACTGCGGAAAGAACGGCTGATGTACAGAAGAGCAAGAAACTTTTCTTCATCAACCGTAGCAAATATTTTTATCAGTTTAATATTGTTACATTTTTTGGGACAAAGCCTTTGATTGACTTCAGGTTTAACGCAGCCTAAAATATTTGGTCGTTAAAAGGATTTGGATGTTTGAACATGTAGTTCCTTTATACTTTTACTGAAGGTCAAACATTTCCATTTTACCCAGCTTTGTTAGAAAAATGATTTTGTCCACTGTACTTCAATTTGTTGTTTAGCCACCTAATATTTACAATACTTTTAATGCCCAAATCACCCATTTCTTTCAGCAGTGACTAATGTCCAAATTATAGATCCTGTGACCAAGATAATTAAATAATAATTTATACAGTTTTGAAAGTATACACTGCCATTGTATTGTGTTTGTTGCAGTTTGCAAAATTTTGCAAATAATACAATCTATTTTGCAGCTCAGGAAATACAATTTGTTGTCCAGTCTTACAAATGCCAGTGGATGATTCATGGCCGGAGACATCTGTCTTTTATTTTACATGGTAAAGATTTCACTGCTATTGACATACATGTTCTCCTGATGTAAAAAAAAAAAAAAAAAAAAAAAAAAAAAAAAAAAAGCTTTTCCTTCTGTACAAATATTGTAACTAGTGGAGTTTTAGCAGCTTCCCTCTGCATGTTTTTCCATGAGCGGAGTAGAAAGTGTAGAATTTCAGAATTAAGGGGGTTTTATCCTCTAAAGTGCTTGTTAAGGCAATACGTTTTATAGGCCTCTGGCTGATCTGCACTAATTTGTAACAACTTTTGTATGTTCAGGGAGTGAAGTGTGTTAGGCTTTTCTTTGTAGAAAACTACTGAAAAATGATCATTAGGTTATTTGTTAATGCTTTTGTGCAAGAGGATACTGTCTAATTTATTTTCCAATCTGATTTATTGCTAAGAAAATAAGCACTACTGTTACTGTTTAACATGCCTAAACTGAGGATAGATTTTTTTTTTCTATGCATATTTATTTGAAGACAATCTCGGATATGAACGCGGACTTACAGACGTTTATTTAATGTGTTTATTCAGCTTTTGGCAAGAAATCAATGTCACATTGTTCGACCCTCCTGCGGTGCACTATCAACTCCGATTGTTAAAACCAAAAATATGTGACAGCACATAATAATAACGCGTTGTAATTTCATGATAATTTAATCATGTATGCATATGTCATTTATGTGGCGTCAGGTTTAGTTTTTTCTTTAAAGAAATAAAGAAATAAATTGAATCATCAGCTCCGTCCGTTGTGTTCTTTCACAAGTTTTCTCTGCGAGTTGGGGGATTGACTGGAAAGGATTTGTACCCGCACCGACTGTTGTAATAACCCGAAATTACAATCTGATGTCTTATTTATCCTGCTAACGAGTCGTGCCCTCTGAATGTCATAAATCCTTGTTTTTGAAAAACCTGCGGGGCCTGATGGACACCGGCCCATCACACACTTCACATTCTTGTTACAACTGAGAGAAATGCTTTAATAACTATTTTTATCAAGCCATAAATGTCATTTTTGAGCGCATACTTGAGTCGATGTTACGCTGAAAATGTAACAATTTAAAAAGGATGAAACAATTCATTCACCGTCCAGCCCTCCGTTAGTTACAATACCGTTCGCAGTTGCCCGGCAGTTCAAAAACAAACAAACAAACAAAATAAATCTACTCTATATTATTTATTCCGCACTAAATCACAATTTTGCCTCATACGGCCTTAACGTCCGTTATACTGAAACACGACAACTAAATGACGGCCGCTATCTGAACTTAACCAAAATTGTGAAACAATTTTAAGGCAAACGTTTAAAACCCAGCGACCGTTTAACTACTCGTGTTTATTACTGGGGAGTACGAAAGGTAAAAAAAATTATCTCTTCTCCAATTAAAAAAGCCGTTGTCTCTCTGGAATTTCAATTCCTGTTTCATTGTTTTTTTCCTCATGAATTGTGAACAGCTGGTGTTATTAAACGCAACATCAGATAACAGCAACAACACACTTTTGTTTTATTTCGAAACACACCCATAATTTCCGCTGTGGGTGTCAACATAAAGATCATAAAGAAAAAGTTTTTTTTTTTTTTTTACTTAAATCTTTTATTTCCACCTTTATGATTCCATGTATTAATTAATCTTAAAATAAAAAGGACACACTTAAGAAAAACAATAAATGAAATATGATTACTGACTGTACCAAACTGCTCAAGACAGGAGGAAGGACTTTTGTAATGTAAGGAAGGAGACAAATTATTCACACATGGCATTTAAATCTGCTTTAATTCCTAACTAACTGGACCCACTTACAGCTGTCTGATGAGCTGATGATAGTCACATTGAGGAGGTGCATGTTGTGAAGCCTGAAGAAGTTTCTTACTGGCATCGAGGGATCTCAGGACCTTCAAATAAATGCAAAGGAAAGTGACTAACTCAAACAGCTTTGTTAACACGTTTAAACTGCCGGCACTAGCAGATCAGACTGATTGAGGTAAAGTATCTGTCTAGCCTGTTAAAGTTTATGCAATAAACTATGACCAAAAAAAAGTTTAAATTAGGAAAGGATGAGCTAATGGCATGTTACTTGAAGGCATTACATTGAAATTGTTATAATTGTTGAATCTAAATCTTGACATTAAATAACACTCTTTCTATACAAATTCTGAAAACTGAAACATAGTGATTGTAGTGTCGACCTCTGCCCTCCTGTAACCTGTTCACTGTATTACCTGACGTATTTCGTCCTGCTCGCTGTACAGGCACAGGGTTGCTATGGCGGCTTGTCTCACTGCATTATGGGAATCCGTGCATGCAGCTCTCAGGAGCAAGCTGGCCGCGTCTTCCGCCAACAACAGGGATACGGCTCCGTCAACATGTACCAGGTTTCCCAGGGCTGCACAGCAGTGACGGCGTGTGAGGGCATCCGGGTCAGTCATCAGAGACGTCAGCTCGACCGCCGTCCTCCTGGCTTCCTCCGTCCAACTGCCCCTCTCCTCATCGTCCAATCCCTGTTCTAGTATAGTAGCCAAATCTCCTGCTACCTCATCGTGTGCCTTCCCTTTGCCCCACCCTGTAGCGTCAACGCCCTTTGCGTTGGAGCCACCCATTTCAAACCTTGCCCCCTCTGCTTTATATCCCAACCAGTTCCCAACTGCCCTGCAGGCCATACGTCGGACAGGTACGCAGGAATCGTGAAGACAGTCTATCATGCATTTGAAAATGTCAGGTTGCAAGGTGTGCAGCGTAGGAGGCCTGAACGGATCTAAATTTCCGAGGAGTCTGCATGTGGCGGTCCTGATCTGGTCATAAGGGTGAGCTAGCGCCTGGTGCAGCGCTGAGGCTTCCAGGTAAAGCTGAAGGTGGGCGGGCCGAGGGGAACAACGGGCTACTTGGGACAACAGAGTTAAGAGCTCCACTGCAGAGTCCCACAGCACATCCAGCTGCAGCAAGTCAGAGAGCAGAGAGCTTGCGGTTCTGCACAGCGGAGGCCGGTGTTTGGAGGCAGTGAGCTGGCTGTCTCTGGGTGGCGCGAAAAAACCACAAGCAGTTTCACCGAGGCGGGAAACAGAGCGCTCGGGGTCACACAGGAGCAAACGGCTCAGCAGGGAGAGAGGCAGCTCTAACAGCGCAGGAGGAAGAGTTTGAATTACCTGCCAAAGCACGAAAAAAAAGAAAAAAAATCACCCAGACAACTCGTCACAGATCAAACAGCCGACAACAAACGGCGCACATGCTCTCACAAAAGAACAGAGACATTAAGATGTACAGTAGTGTGTGGCTGATGTGAGGCTATTGCAAGAGTTATCCTGTGTTGCATCAGGGAATTGTGTTTGTCAGCAAGGTCTTTATTGGAGCACGGGGAAGGCTCTCACCTGCAGGAGGCTTGCAACTATTCCACAACTGTCGTACAACTGTAAAATGGTGGACATGGCGTCTGAAGGCAGGTCCAGGGCAAACGGAAAGCACAACAAGTGGCAGCTCAACACAGACAGGCTGTGGTGACTCGGATCCACCTCAAGTCTCCCAGGATTTCCTTCAGCAAACAAATGAATACTGGAAGGTAGATAATATGATACCGTTAGCTCCAGACGTAGTAGCTGTGCTGCTCTAAGATTGGTGGTACAAATTAAAAGGGTAAGTTAAGAAATCTGAACACCAACCGGTCGGTCCCCAGCAGCTGGCCCAGAGTGTACACACATTTTGATTCACGTTCAGAAAACAGAGCAATGCAGGAGTGCGGATCCTTGGTGAAGACAAATAGTGCAGTAGACAGAAAGGAATGAAGCCCTGATGTGAAAAGAAAGTGACAAAATGAGAATAAGACGCTATTGGTGTTTTTAAATAATGGTGGGCCTCATATGATGTATATTTACCATTTGCTGAAAAGAAGTCTGTGTCTGGTGTTGTCCCTGCTAGGGAACTGCCAATTGTTTTCCATAGATCCAGAAACATTACTGGATCCAAACATGAAGATCCAGAGCTACTTTCATGCTGTTTAAAGAAAAAAAAAATCAGGCAAAGCGCAGAGGAAGAAATTGCATGTCTATCTCTCGTATCCATCCAATCGAAATTTTTTTAACACATTGTAGTTGTTGTCTGACCTCAGAGAGTGTGTGTAGGACTAAAGACAGGAGGCCGTCACAGAGTCCAACGCCAGAGGGCAGAGAAAGTTGGGGCTAAGAAGGCACATGACACAATAGTTGATCAATTTAAACTTGCATCACAAATTGTCAAATTATTGCCAAATTACTTCTCACAGTTTCAGTACCTCATAAGAGTCCAAAAGCATTTTTTTCAGCAAGGAGGTTAGGTTGTCCATATCCACTTTGATATGAACATCGTGTTGTGTTAACAGAGACAAAACAGAGGCAGCCAGATGCTAAAGAAGAGATCACAAAGTCAAATGTGTCCCACAAGATATACAAACCTAAATGGATTGCCAGTCACTTTATAAAATACACAGACTGACTGAGTTCTTACCGCCAAAGGAATGAGGTTTGGTTGACTGAGAATTGTGATGAAAGGCTTCGTGAACTCTTCTAGTCTACAGAGAGAGAGAGCAGATGATGAGCTGTAATAGTTGAATGACTGCGATTTAAGATAATCACTCATTTACACTACACTATACATACAGCATTCAACTAATGAGCAAGATCGGCATCAGTGAAGAAAACAACTTAGTCCAACCTGTGCTCTTCTTCCACCCAGTCACAGTGTTTCTCCAAGTAGACCATAAGCACAACAATCATTTCTCCATATGCTGGGACACTCCATGGTTGCTGAGTAGGGAGCAAGTAGAAAAAAAGTCAGGAATACTGTTCCAGGACTAATTCATTACTGAATAAGGTTCCATTCCTGAGCACTGACCTTGATGAAATTTGAGTTTTCTACAGCGTCATGGACGAGGTCAAAGAGGACATGGGGTAGACCAAGTTCATGACCAATGTGATGCGACTTCTCGAGGTCAGAGGTCAGAATCAGGTTGCATAAGACCTTCAGCGGGAGGTGAATCCGCCACGCTTCTTTCAAAACGCCACCTGTTAGCTAACCAAACAAAGAAAAAAGACAAAATGTAAAATTGGTCGGAGGTAGAATAAATTTATCCTTATTGAAAATTGGACCCAAGTACCTGAGCTTTAAATGCAAGGATCTTGGATTTCAGTTGAGGTATAATTGCACTGTAATTTAATAGTTCTCTCTGCTGCCTGCTTGGATCCGATTCTTGAGCCAGTTTCTCCCAATAGTCCTCACAGTCAACATCCTGAAAGAACAAGACATTATTGATACTATTAGACACATTTTCCTTTAAAAGGGTAACTATGGTATTTTTTCAATAAGGACTCTATTTCCCCATATTTTGTGTCTAAGTGACTGATAGGGACATCATTTTTTGAAATTGGTCCAATATTGAACAATAGTGCTGTTACAAAAAGCCGCAAAAAAACGTCAATTGTGCAGCGTCACTGTAAAGTAACGTTAACGTAAAGTGCTTGTTGTTGCTACTCAGATTGTATTATAAGTGTCTGAAAAACGATTTCTAAAACTGGTACAGTACTGAGCGAGAGCCCAGCAGATGCCAGCTACTGCAATGTTATCATATTTGGGCAGTTGGGCATCGCAATTTACTTCCATTAAAAGTACATGTCTTTGCCACTGATAGGCTCTGACTGTTATTATACATGTCTGACTTCATTATGGAAAGAGTCTTGCTTGTCTCCATCTCGCGAGGTGATGCGTTGCTGGAGGACAACGTGCCTGTCAGTAACAACAACAAGCACTTTTAGTGAATAAAACTTTAGATTGACGGTGAGCTATTTGCCCTTGCAGCTTGTTTTGCTGCTGCTGCATGCAGCTTTCTTGTTCAATACTGGACAAATTTCTAAAATTGTTGCCCGAATAGTAACTTGGACACCAACCATGGGAAAATAGGGTCCAGGTTGAAAAATACCTACGTTTCCCTTTAAGATAGCGAACAGTTTTTTTATTACCAGGGCAGATTTGCAACTGGAAGAGAATATATACTTTATATACAAGCCACATTTTCTAAATTGGGAATGTCTTTGTATCACTGGAAAAAGCAGCCGGTACTGACCTGCCTGTGCAGTGTGGTCTGGCTGTCTGCATTGCATCTCTGCAATAGTCGTGGCCCGACCTCCACAGAGGGAAATTCCTGTTCATAGTCCCTGCTGATCTGACCCCTGCAGAGGAAATGACCACAGCATTGAACACATAACTCAGTCTATTTTGGTAGTATATTGTACCATGATTTTGAAACTTCCATAAACACCTGTGTTTTGATTTCACGCAGGCTTGACTCTTTGGGTCGAGGCTTTGATTGGCAGCTGACATGACGGAGTGACCTGAGGTAACAGAGACTTCACTGGAAGGGGGCTTGGCTCTCGGGGTTGCTGCTGCCATTGCATAGTTGACCCTTTCATTTCCCAGTCCATCCTTCTCTTTCTGTCAATGTACATAGAACAGCTTAAAGCTCCTCAATGAAATTCCATGTGACTGATTTACGAATGAAAAATCAACATGTGACTCACTTTGGCACTGTCACTGCCTACTGGTTTCCCTCTTTTGCCATTGGCCGTTTGTTCCCTGGCCTTCTGCAATAATCTGCTACCTCCAGGAGTCGATACCATCTTTGCCGCAACTTGCTGAAGTTTCCGTGCCATCATGTCTGGGCTGGGTGTGACCGTCAGAGGGCTGAAAACACCTGTGTCTGACAACACTGGGCCAACACATCAACATGGAGTAAAAAAAGAATGAAACTGACATCAGAAAAATCTCAAAAACATACTAGCGTCATGCATATTTGGCTTTTTTTTAATCACCTAAAACACCATCAGCAACAAAGGGATGATGCAGGAGGTCTGGCCACGACAACCGCTTCTGAGGGTCTTTGGTCAACAAACCTTTCAGGAAACTCTGTATGGGAAATATCAGATAAGCCCGGATGACTTGTTTACCCTTTAACTGGCTTGTAGCTATCACTAGAGTACCAGGGACATCATCTAAGTATCTTTGGCTAGAACTAAAAAGTTTGAGTCCCCTGAAGTGCAGTTTACCTTCTGTGGTGGTAAGTGACACATCACTGACAATAAAATAAAAAAAAAAAATGATACTACTTTTATGCCAAGAAAAAAGAGGAGAGTTCCAAAGTATTTAAGGAATTTGTTTTTGGGGTCTGGTCAAAATTATCTGCACTGGACTGCGGGTGTAGCGGTGGTACTTGGAATAAAACCTCAGCATTTCTATAATCCTTTTTATGGTCCTGCCTGTAAGTACAGCTCTGGCTTTCTCTGTTCAATCATTTGCAATATTTGAAAATCACATCTTTATACGGTCCAGATGTCCACTTTGGCCTTAACGTGATACAGCACAAACAGACTGTAGCTATCCTGTACCTTGCAGGTGTCGCTCATGGTGTCTGGCCATTTGACTGGGTCTCTCACTATAAGCTGCACCAGGTGGAAGATGGAGTTAGTGTAGAACGGAGGCGCCCCCGTGTGGAGTTCATAAAGGATGCAGCCCAGAGACCAGAGATCAGCAGTGTGGTCATATGGCTTCTCCTCCACCAGCTCAGGAGACATGTACAGCGGCGTTCCCTTGATAGACGTCAGCACCAAGGTGGAGACGCTCATGGCCCTGGCAAACCTACAGCAAGACACATCACATGTAGTTTGTCTTTGTGCAAATGAATGATGCAGCTACTTTTTCTTTAAAACAATTACTTACCCAAAGTCACACAGTTTTACAACCCCTGTTTTTCCCAACAGGATATTTTGTGGTTTCATGTCACGATGGAGAATGCGATGGGAGTGTAAATAATACAGAGCTGAGACCAGCTGGCAGGCGATCTCACGGACCTTGAAAGAAGGGAAGAGTGAGCACATGTTGATTCATGAGAAAAACATGATAAGGCTCATTTCTGTCACACCTCTGAACACTGACAATGATTACCTGGCTCTCTGGTAAGTTCCCATCATCCTCAAGAATCTGGAACAACTGACCCTCTGCATACTCAGTTACAACCACAACCTGTTACAAACATGAAAAGGATTGTGCACATGGGATTATGAACTCACATGTAAAGATAAGTAGTTAGGTGGATCAAATGATATAAGTGTTAGCAATATTTGTGAACGAGAGATTATAGTAAATATAGTTACCTCAGTTTCAGTCTCAAAGCTGTCAAAAAGTTGAACAATGTTTGGATGTTGAAGATCCCTCATGATCTCAATCTCTCTCTTGAGACTCCGGAGCTCCTTTTCAGAGCGACCCACCTTTGGCATGAACTTCAGCGCCACCACCTGATGGACACAGATACAGAGACGGTGATTGTTATGGCTAAACAAAACGGTCACACAGCTATCAACGCACTCAGACAAAAGAGACTTACTTGGCCAGAGAATCTCTTCCTTCCCTTGTAAACTCGACCAAATGAGCCCTCTCCCACCAGCTCCAGCACGTGATAGGAGTTCATGTCGACGGTGAACGGCAGGTTGAACGGTTGTTTCCTTCCTCACGAGCAAACACGGGATATGTTGCGTACTTACGTTATCTTTTAACTTTACAAATCACAAGTCATCCTAGCTGTCGGCCTAGTTTACATGCTAACGTGAACTTAACTTTGCACAGTTTGTTGTTGTGTCCCATCAAAGTAACGCTACTTTTTGGACACGGTGACAACAGAAGTGATGAACGCTGAAGGGCAACTGGCTAACTGCCGTGAAACAGAAGCAGCAGAGAAAACAGTAAAGTTTGACTTGCTGCACATTTATACTCATGGCCTTTTCTTAGCGTATTTTCTTAGCGTATTTTAAAAACAAAAACGTTTTTTTAAAGAATTATTTAAAATTGTAATACAAAATTAAAAACTGGCTATTTGGTGGACAGGCCGCGGGCAGGGGTCCTTAGCCTAGCAACCACTGCTGCGTCCCTGACAACGAGCTGAGAACGGACAACAAGGCAGAACGCTCGCTGGAGAGTGGCTGCATATTAAGACCCGGATGATCTACTTATTTAAACACAGACCCAGCTGCTACACACAGGCCTATGCTCCCAGTGTTTACAGAGAACAGCTTCTTAGTTCAACGTGTCTGCCTCTTGTCCTCCCCTTCTCTCTTGACCCTTCTTTCACTGTCTCTAGTCCTACATCTGCCTCTGTGATGGTGAATTATTCAGATGCCTTTCTCAAGTCAAAGTATCGATACCGCAGTGCAAATTGACTCTACAATAAATGTCCTGACTATAAAATGATTAAAAGTATCAATGCAAAATACACTTGACGTAAAAGTGGCCCACTCATCATGAAGCATTGGCCCATTCTGAGTGTTAAATTATTATTATAATTATTATGGTCATTATATCTGGCATTTATTATTAAATAAGATGGCATACATTATGTCTAATTGATACCCACAGGTAGAATATAACAAATCTATATATTTGAAAGGATGTTCACATGTTCTCTCTAAAAAAAAGGTTTAATCTGCAAAGTAAATAGTAAATGCAAGACCCTCTGAAATGTAGTGGACATGTACCCTAGAATATGCTTTCGGTATCAGTAGCCGACTCGCATTTGTGTCATTGTATTACAGGATAGATCTCCCATTAATAATCATACAACACACAATCCTTAAATTGAAGGATCCAGTTCCAGTGCTGTCCACAAGATGTCGCCCGCGAGTTACGGAGAGAAACCCGTAAACATAAAAGCTGAACCACAGCAGCCTCATGTTCCTCTACAGGACTTCAGCTGCAACATTATAGTGACTTGTGTCTGTTCATCTTATTTTAACATCTCGTTTATACTCCTTATGTTCCATTTAAGATGCAGGTAATTGAAACATCTCTCTTAGTCACTGATAATAAACATGGGCGAGCTGCTATTTATATGACATGGAAAATACTTTTATTAAGTCCATCTCCGCAATTTGGCATAAAGTGTTGGGTAATGACTTTCACATTGTGTGAAGTCAGCCAGGGTCTGAACACACAAAGCCTTGGAAGTAATTGAAACATCACATAATTCATCCCAGTGTGTTGGGACATGATGATAGGCATGCTGTTTGCAGAGTTTCAAGTGGACGCAGAATAAATGGTGAGCTGAGACGCGCATCCAATGAGCGCCTCCAAAGACTGCCCCCCTCTAAAAGAAAGATTGAGTTTCCATAGTTTTTTTTTTTACACATGCCGAAAATGCATAAAGTCCGCAGAAGGCAGCAGTCGACTCAGCATACACAGGTTGAGGATGGGTCATGACCGGGAGGAGTTTGCACTGAGTGGACTTGCACGACCTGCATTGTTTTAGAGTCCTGCGCGTTGGATTATGCTCTTCATCCTGATCTGTGGTTCTCACCGCATCCATTGAGCTTGCAGGTTTAATACCGATTTAGTTGTGTTTTTTCTGATGGTCACTGCATTCTTTATTGAATGCAAACATCGTCATGTTTATCAGAACAACTTTTCTCCTCTGCTTTGTGGTTTCACTCTCAAAACCTGTGCGTTGCATGGAAACCGAACGTTGCTTCCCTATTAGATTGGATAACCACAAACATGACAGGACGGATTTTGACAACGACGTGGAAATCCAAAATGGAAAATGTGTTTTAAAAATACGAGCTTTCCAGCAGGAATTTGTGATCGATTTACACCAGGACTCGAATTTTATTGCGCCTTCCATTTCTAACCAAGACGCATTCTGGCTCTCCAACACCGATGTCACCACTGACCTCAGCCGGTGCTTTTACTCCGGATACGTGCACGCTGACCCGCATTCCTACGCTGCGTTGAGCCTCTGTAAGGGTTTAACGGGTGCATTCGGCTTCCGAGGCTGGGAATACTTCATCAGCCCGGTGCTAAATGACACCACAAGCGCAGAAGGTGCGCACATCATCCGGCGCAGAACCAGCAACAACCTGAAGCTCAATTCAACCTCTAGGTGCGCAGTGGACAGTGACATAAGTCTCCAGGTTGCGCAATCATTGGAGAAATACAGGCAACTAAAAGATTACAACAATGTGACCGAAACAATGCTGAAGAAGATGGGGAGAACCAAAAGGTTCGCTTCCATCCCCAGGTACGTGGAGGCGCTCGTGGTGGCGGACGAGTCCATGGCGGATTTCCACGGAGAGGACTTGAAACACTACCTCTTGACACTGATGTCAGTGGCAGCGCGGCTCTACAGACACCCCAGTATCCTCAACTCCATCAGCATCGTGGTTGTGAAGATCGTGATTATAACCGAGGAGGACAAAGGACCAAAGGTGTCCGGGAACGCAGCCATGACGCTGCGAAACTTTTGCACTTGGCAAAAAAAGATGAACAAAAACACGGACAAGCAGCCAGACTACTGGGACACGGCAATCCTTTTCACCAGAGAGGTAACAAGCCGCTCCATATGAGTTCACGGTGCTGGGTCTGAAGTAACGCAGGAGAATGTGGTGTCTTAGAAAGCGCAATTACGCACAGACATGCGTAAATCTTTACATCATCTCTATGCGCTACAATAATGAGGCGGTTATAAAGATAAAAACACCCAGTGTCTTTTGTTTGTAAGACATGATTGTGTTTGATAAGAGATGAACTACAAGTATAGTTCATCTCTTTTCAAACATAAGCACTCCTGCTGTGTCAGGTCATTGGTTTGCTCTCAAAACAAACTCTCCAGGCACTCAGTGAATATGCAGTCCACCATCACAGCTTTGACATTGAGGCTGGGTCAATAAGGAAATGAGCAATAGTCTCTTCATGGACCCTGAGAGGGTAGCTTTATAGACTTGGAACACAACTTCGAGTTCTCCCCACACTCCCAAATACTTGGCAGATGACAGGGGGTCAGAGATGAAGTCATAGCTCACATTCATTGGTCAGTGTGTAAACCGCTGATCTATGATGAACTGTCTTCTCTGGGGTTTCTGGCTTCTTTTATTTCATTTCAACATTGAACGCTTATAAAAAAAAAGTTGACAAATCAAATCAGCAGATATATATTTAATTACTGAGATTTTTTTTATATTTGGATACTGTTCAGTCTGCAGTCAAAGGGTCGAATTGCAGATGAAAGAGTGAGAATTTAAGAGTGAAAAGGTGCTGAATTACCTTTGGCCCATGTCACTAACACGACATGACACACGATCGTAGCAGACCTCAAACAAATGCTTGTTTTAACTGCAACTTTGCCAAATTTAAGTGCCACCAGGGATGCATTAGTAGGAAGTGTCCTGTTTCTCTCAGCATTTCCCATTCCTCCTCCAGCTGTGGGTTTTCCAGCCCTACCCACCGACTTGCCTGCTCCTCATTAAACAGGCCCCTGAAGGGAGAGATGGAGGGGAGCGGGGGAGTGGTGTAGGAGGGGGGAGGTTCCTATGTGCATGTCAGAGATGTCACATCCCTCCATGTTTCTGCCCCACCTGCCCAACCCCAGTCCGAAACGAGCTGCTCCGGAGAGGCAGTCCTGCACAGCTGCAGTCAGCCTGCACAGTTGCATCTTCACAACACATTTGTCACACACTTCCTCTCTCATTCATTCGTTTTGCTCAATCGCTCGGAGCATGCTTTTCCTCTTCAGGCCATGACATCTCAAAGATTTGGCCGAATTTTCCATTAAAGTCTTCCAGCTACATAATCTAGGGCGTTCCCAGGTTCTGGGTTCATAAACTCCTCGTGCAGTGTTTGTGTTATAAACTCTGCAGTCAGTTTAAATGACCCCATCCAACTGCACTGAACCTGCATACAGACAGTGAGTCACATGGATGTAATCTACAACATAAAGCATTAAGACAGACGTCAAGGGATTCAGTCATTGTTTAAGTGACATTGCTTAAAAATAAATAAGTATAATATTCAGTCCATCAGAGAGAATTCTCTTTCATAAACATGTGTATTAGATTGTTTTGGGCTTGCTGACATTGTGTGCAAAACATCCAGAATCTCAACATTCAAAGTGCTCCAGTATAAAGTAAGAGAGGCCAGAGAATATGATCATGAAATCATTTTAAACCGCCAGGCTTTGTGTGTGAAATCGGCCCTACCAGACTCAAGGTACTTATTATATTTCACACTTTAACTTCATATATCAAATAAGGCGTCTGCACAAAGCCCCCCAGATAACAAAGCATACTGCTCAGAAGATCAGCAAAGGTCAAAAAGTCCAACAGTCCATCTTCTGTTGATTCATAACTTGGTGACAGAAATTAGTCGACTTAGTCAGTGGTGTTGTTTTGGTTTGCCATGGCTTTCAATGGGCATTTAAGGCATGTCCATTGTCTGCTGTTTAGCAGCCCACAGTGTAATTTGCTGGTTTTATGAAGACCAACTCGGTGTTGTCCAGAGGCAACTGCGGTTGTCTTTAAACTCTATAGCCAGCATGACTGTTGTGTAAAGAATGTTGCTAGTTTACTCCGTTCATTAAGTTACACAGAAAGTTTATTGTATGTGAGCATCCAGCCTGTTAAAGACTAAGTCTGACTGTAAATCTGTCATATTTAGGTTTTCCCAGGGAGAGAGGGGCGATTGTACTCGTTTGCCTTTACTTATGTGATGGATAATTGGTTGGGAAAGAAAAGAGTAAACCCAAAAATGTCTGCATGTTGTAAACTGATACTGTCTTATCAGACCTATTTTTCTACTCCTCATAGTCTTGAGTTTAAAAAGTACTAACTGAGACTCTGAGTGTCATGATAGTTAGAGGGTAGTTATATGCATTGAAATCTGTACACAAAACAAAATGGAAATATTTATTTGCTGAGATAACTTGCCTATTGTTGACAGATGTGAGAAGTAGGTCAAAGCAAAGAACAAACTCATTGACACTGATGGTTCTTCTCCCCTTTTCTTTTGCAGATTTGATTTTTTTTTTGCTCGTAAATGGCCACAGCGTTCACATGTCGTCTGCACACATGAGCACATCTGGACTAGATTTGCGCTGGCCAACAACTGTGGTTTTTGTGGTTTATTCTAGGAATGATTTGTCATAGCACTAAGGGTCTTCACTTGGCTCTGGGGTTTTTTATGTGTACATCCAGCGCAGAGGAGGGGTTACAAGGGCTGTGTGACATTAACCAAGGGCTTTGCTTTATCTCTAATAGCTGACCACCATTGGGTTTCTGTGTTCCTGGGTATGTAGAGACAGAGCTGTTTAGGAGCTAAGCAGATGGGCGGATCTCTGTGGCGGTTACTGCAGAACTTACTGTCCTGTGATTAGTAGGTTCAGCTCCAAATGGATGCTCGCTAAGATTGGGTTTTAAAACCTTGTGGTGGAGAAATAGGTCATCTGGAAACTCTGCTCTGGCATGGAAATGTTATGATTGGGGACAGTTGCATTACCTCATAGAAGCCGGTGTGCTCTAAACACTGTTGCCCACTAAAAACACTTAAGAATGGGTGGTGGAAAGCCTGACTTAACACTATCGCATCTTGATCTCTCGAAAACAAACCTTACTCTAATGAGAACATGGCAAATTAATTAATTCCAGTTTGTTACAACTTTTGGCCATCGCTTCTATTGGCATCAATAACATTGTACTCACCAAGTTAATTGATGAAGGGAACAATGTGACATCACTAATAAGAGGTCAGACAGGGCACGACACAAAAAAGATATTTCACATAATCGGACGGGTTTCAAACAAACTCCAAGGTCTAATGTTTCAACGAAATTACAATGTTATCATAACACACTGAAATGAAGGCCAATGTTACAAAACTTCAGACTCAAATTGTAATAAACAGTTCTTACGTAAGTGCCTTGTTTGTTTTACTTTTTCTCTAACTCTTAATCGCATATGAATGAATGCAAAAAAAGATACAATTATATATATATATATATTTTTTGTGTCCAGGACCTGTGTGGAGCTTCCACCTGTGACACTCTTGGCATGGCAGATGTTGGCACCATGTGCGACCCCAAGAGGAGCTGTTCTGTGATCGAAGACGACGGCCTTCCCTCAGCCTTCACCACTGCTCATGAACTCGGTGAGCCCACACCATCCATTATTCAACACACATTAGTACTGCAGCATTTCCTGTATCGTTAGCGCATATTTACACAATTTACAGATTAAAGAATCCATGTAATTCATGAGAGACATCTGACGTCTCGTTCCCGCTCTACAGGACACGTGTTCAACATGCCACACGACAACGTGAGGGCCTGTGAGGACGTGTTTGGGAAACTACAGGACAACCACATGATGTCTCCTACTCTCATTCAGATCAACCGCACCAGCCCATGGTCCCCCTGCAGCGCTGCCATCATCACTGAATTTCTCGACAGCGGGCACGGTGAGTTTCCACGACCCCTGACCCCTGTGTTTGACTGCTAACAGCCCCACAGTGTGTTTGAAGAGGTGTGAAGTCAAAGTCAGGACGGACACAAACAGACACTCACAATCATTAAAGGGTATCTGCACAGATTTTACGCATCAAAGTCTGTTAACACGTTTTGGGGAGCACTACTGCATATGTAAAAACATTGTATATAGCCTTTAGTGGCTCCAGAGGGAGCTGCTTGCTGACTGATAATTTGTCTTAAGAGATATTTCAAGATGGTGTGACAGCATTGGTTGTGGTTGAAGACTACATGTTTGAAAATAAGGGGGTGTCGAGTTTGAAAGAGGTGATTATATCAGATCTATGTAGCTTGTTCGTCATCACTGCTTGAGAGTTGGAAATGGAGGCTACATTAGCCTCTACTAGTAGACCCTTTTTAAAAATAAATAAATAAATCACCTTTTAATAACCCTTAAAAATAAAAATAATAATAGGTTGACTACTGTCAGAAATGTATCCAGATCAATAAGAACTAAGTTTTACCCACAATGCAACTCGAAACCACCGGTCGAGTTGCATTTTGGGTAATGTAAGCAGGCTTTGAAAAGGAAAATGTCTTTGGGTTTGCTGCTTCACAATCCAACAATGTCATAGGAAAGCAATGCTAAATTGATGAAGCACTCCTTTAAGGGCCATCAACAGTGCTTAACAAACATGTAGTAGGGTGTTGATCACATTAGGAGAGCACATATTCATTGTATTATTATCATAATCAGATGTTTTTCTGTTCTTGATTCTGTTTGTCCATGGATCAAGACATGCAGTTTTTGACGAGGAGCAGGCCCTCTTTGTGACATATGCTTGGTTTTACTTAATTTTCTGGGTTAAAACAAACTCTTTTGATTTGCAAAAAAGTGTCAGTCTTCAAACGTAACACCTAACCCTAACTTTGTATAGCACAATGTTCATAGAAAAGACAAGCAAAAGCCAGAGAGAAATTCATTGGTTGGATGCAGATTGTTTGCCAAGCAGGCCAGACCACAGGACTAAGCCTTGGAGCAATGCTAAACGTTTATTTTAAAACTGCCCCCACATCTGTCCCAAATTAGAGAGCTTGTTCTGGGGAGAGTCTCCACAGCGGTTTGGACAGAGAGGTGTATCTGCCCTGTGTTTCCCATGCAGGTTTACTCCAAATAGGCACCGTTTTTTGCTTCTTTCTGTGTCCATTTAAGAGATAATCTGAACTTCTTCAGAGCGAAGAACATTTTTGACTGGACAGGGAGTGATTTCTATCTAACAATCTTGTAACTTGGTTTCTCCTGGCCATGTCATAAATCTTGACTTCAAAAAAAAGAGAGAAAAAAAAACATGTTACCACATGTTTGAGGCAGTTTTCATGCAGTGCTGCACCCAAAATGATTTGTAACCTGTTCATTTCTCAACACACACAATACCAGCTTTTTTTTTTTTTTTTTTCAAGAAGTGCTCTTTGGAGAATGAGTAGGAAGGAAGAGGAGAGTTTCAGCCTTTTCAGTGTAGAGTGATTTATTTATATAGGATTGTATCAGTCAATCAGTGTGTTTCTTTAGCCAAATCTGCGGTGAAATGCAAGTTAACAAATTTGCCACCAGTTACAGCTCATTCACTCACTGCCTTGTTATCTGTTACGAATTCACCGCTACACCAACGGCATAATAAACAGTTCAAAGCAAGTGAACTTAGTTTTTCCCCCAGTGCAAATGCTTGTTTTTGATGTGTAAATTCCCCATAAGGGTGACGAGCTGAGTGATAAAAACCTCCTCCTGGAAACCTTCTCATCCAGTCACGTTGATCTTTCATGTTTCCAAGCACCTGCTCGTCAAACTCTACCTATTATTAGCCTGTTCCTGGAAAGGTGAAAATGTGTGGAAATGGAGTCTTTTGACCTGTGAACTGCTTGCTTGCCGCATGCCAATTTGGTTTAAAGTCCAGAGAATTTAAACTAAAAAATGTAAGATTATTCTAGTATGACTCTATCCCTGGGTGAGATCGAACATGAGAGGAATAGCTTGTGGGTTTTTAGGGAGAGGTTAGGATGGGGGGGGGGGGCTGTGTGTTGGGCGATCATGCATGTGTGTGTGGTATGTGGCATACACTGCATGCACTGCATCAGGCTGTATTTTCACTTCAAAGAGCCCAAATCACAAGGGCAATGTCTGTTTACTGCCTCCAACCTACAATCCAACCACACAACACACACACACACACACACACACACACACACACACACACACACACACACACACACACACACACACACACACACACACACACTTGGAAATATTGTTGAAGAAATACACTGTTTTCAATGATTACTGTGATAAATTATTTTGTGAAATGATGGCACTTACTTTAATAAATGGGTGTGAAGTGCTCAAAGTTGGACATCACAGTCAATATAACCAGAGACAACAGTTGCTTCAGTGGGTTACTCACCTAGTCTCCCTCTTCTAGGGGAATGTTTGCTCGACCAGCCTCAGAGACCGCTGGTCCTCCCTGACGTGATGCCGGGAACGTCCTACGTCCTGGACCGTCAGTGCGAGCTCGCGTTCGGAGAAGGCTCCAAGCCCTGTCCCTTTATGCAGCCTCCATGTGGCCGCCTGTGGTGCACTGGAAAATCCAACGGCCATTTGGTGTGCATGACTCGTCACTTCCCCTGGGCGGACGGCACACCCTGTGGGGACAATCAGGTCTGCGACCAAGGGGTCTGTTCAAGCAAACAGGTTCGAAATGTGAAGGTAAGGCTCACAAAAAGACCAAGTTCTTGATAGAGATGTATACCTTGACTGAGGTGTGATTAAGGACAGTTTTTTCACTGTTCAGCAACACGCAACTGGTTTGTGTATTTCCAGGTGGACGGTCGTTGGGGGAAGTGGGGACCGTTTGGTTCCTGCTCACGCACGTGTGGAAGCGGCGTCCAACTCTCTAAAAGAGAGTGTAACAACCCAGTTCCGTCAAATGGGGGTAAATACTGCCAAGGGGTTAGGGTCAAATACCGCTCCTGCAACCTGAACCACTGCCCTGACACAGGTACGAGGCTCTTAACAGACAATTATGTCCAATGACATATTTCCCAAGCGTTCCCACCTCTCACCTCGTACCCTCCCCTCTGTTTAGGTAAGACTTATCGCGAGGAGCAGTGTGCAACCAGTGGCCGCAACTTTAATAGCAACCGCATCGACCCCTCCGTGGTATGGGTACCCAAGTACTCTGGAGTGTCCACTGACGACAGGTGTAAACTCATCTGCAGAGCGAACGGCACTGGCTACTTTTATGTCCTGGCACCAAAGGTAAACAGCAACACAGCAAGTGTATTTTCTGCTTAGTCTGAGCAAATGTATAGAGATTCTGATTGGGGATGGGACAAAAGTCTAGTTAAACTAAGGCTTTGAGAAATGAGGCCAAGTTACGAGAACATGATTAAATGTCAGACAGCTGCCTCTGGTGTGAAGTGCAAAGAGTGAAAGGAGGAATGAAGGAGAGGAGGAGGACAGATTTATTCTTTCTGATAGCAGGGTGTAGAGTGAGCTTTAGCAGCAGTAAGGCAGAGTTCACACTTCAGTCCATCATGAGAGTGCTCAGGGGACACACAGCTCTGAATCACAGAGCAGCTGGATGTTTTAACCATCTAGTAGCAACTTTGAACCAAAAAATTAGTGTACAGTACTTTCTGTGGACAGTTAAGTTTAAAATGTGAGTGGGAGTTTCCCCAGATTGTGAACTCAATGTGGTAGCAGTGAGGCTGATTTACTTGACAGCTTCAGTTCAGATGCAATGTCATATGTATGACTGTTACAGACTCAAATTGTAACATTTTCCTGGTGTGTTCACTGTATTTTTATATGTCTGTAACTAGTACATTTATGAGGGATAATTTCAATGTATATTTTCTCTACTTGCTTATTTGCCCAATTTTATAAAACAGGACAGTATAGAACTATTTTTATATTTCATCAACCTGGAATAAAGAAATAAAGCAAAGTAAACTCAGAAGGGACTGTAATATAAGAGAGTATAGACCTGTGTAAAAGTTCCTGTTGTGTTTGCTGCTTTGTACAAACAAGGTTGTGGATGGAACTCCATGCTCCCCAGACTCCACAGGAGTGTGTGTCCAAGGGAAGTGCATTAAGGCCGGCTGTGATGGAAAAATTGGCTCCAGCAAGAAGTTTGATAAGTGTGGAATCTGCGGAGGTGATAGCAAGGGCTGCAAAAAGGTGTCGGGACTCTTTACAAAGCCTGAGTGAGTAAAATCCACATCGTCATGGGATTCCGCTGACGTCATTCTTAGTTTCCCACTTATTTTAACGTGATAGCATTATCAACTTCACTATTTTAAGCTCTCATTGACTGTAAAAATTGTTTCGACATGCAGGCACGGCTACAACTTTGTGGTCATGTTACCAGTGGGCGCAGCCAACATAGACATCCGTCAGAGAGGCTACAAGGGAATGAGGGGTGATGACAACTATTTGGCGGTTAAAAACAGCAAGGGCCACTACCTGCTCAATGGGAACTACGTGGTGTCAGCTGGAGAGAGGGACATCATCATAAAGGAAAGCCTGCTGCGCTACAGCGGCACAGCCGGCCTCGCCGAGACCCTGCAGGCTGTGAAGCCCTTGGGAGAATCCCTGACTGTGGAGGTGCTGTGTGCGGGCCAGATGACGCCGCCTCGCATCCGCTACTCCTTCTACCTCGCCCGTCAGACTAAGGAGGACAAGACTCTGAAGAAGGAGGGCCGTGTGAACTCCCATAACAGTGTCCTGGCTGAGGATACTGTCAAAGAGCATGGGGGAGACACCCTGAAGAAGTCTTATAACATGGAGGATCCTGCTCTTGGGAAATGGATATCCGCAGGTTGGGATCAGTGCTCAGTGACCTGCGGCAGTGGGATCCAGAGGAGGATGGTGCAGTGTCTGAGACATGACGGGAAGCCGGGGTTGGACTGTGATCCTTCACAAAGACCCTCGGCCACTAGGGTCTGTGGAGACCCCTGTCCAGAGTGGCATATTGGGCAGTGGTCACCTTGCTCCAGAACCTGTGGAAAGGGCTTCAAGAGACGACCTTTGCACTGCAAAACTCAAACTGGGTATCTGCTCCCAAGGGACCACTGCACTGGCTTACGCAAGCCACAGGAGCTGGACTTCTGTAAACTAATGCCTTGCTAATGACTGAAACCTATGAACTACAAATCTTTGTTATGTTTTAAAAAGGAAAGAATCAAATCCACCTGCAAGTATCACACACTCCGTGTCTGTCGGACTGCGTCATGGGACAACAAGAATATTGGAAGGAGAGTGAAAGCCGCTGGATCAATGCTGGAAGATAATTTTCACTGCCATCACTCTGACTTTAAACTCTGATGGCAAAATACTACGATAGAAAGGTCAAACAAGATGTAGTGGAATCATTTGTACTGTCAGCAGATACAAAATTTCCATTTGCAAGCAAACAATCTAGTGTACCTTATGAGTCTGAAATCCATTTCATGTCATAATGTTTTAACTGTTCAGGTTTCAAAGTTCTCGCTGAGTCTTGCAAGTAGATCAGTGAAGCCTTCTGGTTTCCAAACTATTACTCCAATAAACCAGGATTGACATCCATAACTTCTGACAACCTGGACTAACATGTATTGCTCACAATACATGGTGCCCAATATAGGTGTTTTTTCAGGGAGTCTTTCAAAATCTTGGAATTAATTGAGAAATGAAACATCTCACATCATTTGCATTGTTGTGCTTTCTGTTATGCTCATACTGCATTTTTACAAGGCAAATACAATCTGTTGGTTAGCAGCTATAGCAGATAAAGGTTGATACAAGATTGGATAGATATCTTTAGTAACAACCACTGTATTTTTTTATTTTTACTCCTGATACAAACAATAACGATACAGCCAGCATTGCTCCTCCAAAACTAGGTTTTCTTCAGACCTCACACTCAGTAGCAGTCATGGAAACAGTTTAAACTAGAATCTGAAGTCACATTGGTGGTTTTTCATGACAGATCTGACTGAACAAAGCAGGGCAGGAGACAATGGCCAGTGGTCCCTGTCAGCTGGTTTGCCCGCCAGCTCAGCGATTTCATCAGGCTGCACCAACCATAACACTGCTCATCTGAAATAATGGCTATAATGAAGCCCTCATCTTATCTCAATAATAGGCACACATGCTGCATTTAATTTCCGCCTCCTTTTGTTCAGCGTGTCTGATTGCTTCCTTCATTTCCTTTATCATTCGACCACAACAATTGTCTTCTCAGTTCATACTGTTCAGCCATGTCGAGTCAAGCCTGTCCGGCACAGTTACCACTGTAATTTATTATCAATGAAAAGATAGAGCGGAGAGGGGAAGAAAAACTGTCAATCCCTCTGTTATGCTGTGCAGAATTTGTGTTTTCCTGGATCGCCTGGTCGTGGCCCCAAAGCCAGGGCCAAGCTGTTCTTTCTACAAACTTGCTGAAATCCTGTAATCCATTATATTCATGTTTTGTTTCTTGACGCGGCCACATCGTTCAGTCCAACATTCAATTCATGATGGATCCTGCGTTAGTTGGATTGTCATTTTTATTTTGTATCTGCTTTTGCACTTTGTACAGCAAAAGAAACCTATGACCTACATGGGCTGTATTGTATACTATGTATATATTTATTCAGCTCTGTGCAAAAAAAATATGTAAATACTTTTAAGATACTTTTTTACACAGGCATTTGTAATTGTCTTTGACTCAGTGTATTTATTCCAAAATAAAGCCATTCATGTATAATTACAACTAATACTGCATTTTCTTTGCCCTGTTCTGCAATTATTTATTGTTACTATCAAGGCCTAGTCACAAATTTGATGCAAATTCAGTTCATTCAAATGCAATTGCTACAATAAGTAGATTCACTCAAGGGGCTGAGGTAAATCCATGCATTGTTTGAGCTGTTTATTTACAAGTCTGATAATACACCGAGCCAGAGAGTCCAAAATGGAAGAAGCCATCGTAGCACGCTAGCTGTTGCACCTTTTACTTTTATTAACTCTGCTGGAGTAGGTTATTAACCTCTCTACTAAAAAGTTGTTTACACACAGTTATGAAACATACACACAGTTAAGAGAATGGAGTCTATGGTACAAAAATGCCTTTTAAATTAACTGTGTGAACTTCTAAACTTCCAATCTAAGCTAACGCCCTATCAAGCTTGCTAGACCAAGCTCATTACTCAGATACCTTTGTTTTCCTCTTCATTTACTTTGTATTGAATGAGATTGTTCACAAAAGGTGAATAAAATGTCAGGAGGAACAAACAGCACAGTGCAAGAAAGTGGAGGAGCTTGGAGAGCTATTGAGACTGACTAGCTCTGGCCCAGCTAGCTAATGTGTTAAACACTACTACGCCAAGCTTCCAGAATCAACCATTTTGTGGAACATCTTCAAAACCTAGAAAGTCCAGTTTCCCCTTGACATAGCACTTCTAGATAACCTTCATATGAATGCTTAGGACATGTATCAAAGTATTTCTCATATTCTGAGAGGATGCTCTAATATTTGATATTGTGAATCTAAATCCTTAAAAATCAAGGAATCTGAGCCTGCTTCGTATAAGGAAACCACATTTGTCCACAAGCTACTCTAGAAAGTTTGAGGGAAGGCTAAATGCACTAAAATAAAATTTTCAGTAAAAGTTACGCATAGTTTTTACCAAAATTGTACAATACTGCCAGATAGAGAACAATTACAGAAACCATGCTAAGCAAAGTTGCAGAAAGAGTCAGCATTAAAATTAAAGAGAAGAAAGAGAGAAAGCAGAAGAGGTGTGGACTATGAAACATGTGCTAGGACATATGCTTCCTCTCTGTGAAATATCCAAACTAATCACCAGCGCTCACATGTGCAGCCTCAGTATAAGCACATAGGTGAGATGGGTGGCCAGGATGCCTTGTGGCAGTTCACCGTAGCCTATTAACTCTACTTTGCCGTGCACTCGTCTCACGGTCAACATTTTAGACATGCAACTACCGATATTTTCCAGCGGATGACGTGGATTCATTCTCCCTGTCTGTGTCTGTGACCTGTCCAAGAATGCAGCTGTGTGTGAGAAGGTGGAAAATCTGAATTGTGCGATTCTGGCATGATGACTTATGCATGTCTGAAGACTTTGAGAAAAAAGGTCAGAGTCTAGCATGGGAGGTCTTGTGTAAGGAAGTGATATGTCAAAAAGGCTGAATATCCTGGCCTACATAAGAGCAGATAGAAGAAAACCTGGAGGAGAGCCAATGGAAATATTTATTTGCTCCCCTCCTTGCCTCTTGCCTGTGTCTATACTCATATCTAGTTAGAGGTTTATGGCTTTAATTGAGCCAGACTCCTTATCAAAAAGAAGGTTTTGGCCTCACCAGCTTCAGCAGTGAAGCTTTTGAATTGGAAAAACAAATACCTTGGGAGTCCCATGTTGTATTTGAACTTAAGGAGTAACTGCACACTTAAATGTGTTTTTTAAGATATAAAGTAAATTGTATGACTGTGCGGTGATAAAACACATCAATGCTGGTGTTAATATTGACATTTCTTAGTTGGGCCCCAATCCCAGGTTGCCACTGGTGTCTTTTCATCTGAACCAGAGTGTATTTCACCGGTGTTTCCAAGTACCCGCCACTGGGTGTGTAATGTGGCTATGCCAAGTCAGTTGTATTGCTCAGGACTCAAGGAAGCACATTGTTAAGTGTGAAGTTGTTTGTATGAGCGGTTCTCGAGAACCCACCACAGGCCAAGCCCCTTCTGTACAGGCATGTTTTGAACGAGCACTGCATTGATTAAAATGGTAGAAAAAGAAAAGTTTGAAACACTTATTTTAAAAAGACAGGTGGACAGTTAATTTTCTGACCATACCACCCTTTATTTAAGCATCCATCAAGTAGTCAAAACTACCAGAAGTTTTCTTAAATGGGAATTGGAAAACAATGAACCACCAACACCTGCCCGTAAATTGATTTGTCTTCCAACAAGGAAGGTTGTCATCAAACACTGATGGCAGGCTATCATGCAAGGTCCTGCAGGACTCCATCAGGATCAACTCACCCCTCGCAAAGCCTTTGGGAGCAAATTGGTATGTTGGACTGGAGGAGCCAGGGTGTCAGATAGAACTACTCTTACCATTGAATGAGATGACAAACTATAATCTATTTCAAAGTACAGCTTCTTTCACCACTGCTGCAAAGGCTTGACATTGGCTTTACTTGCTTTTAAAGAAATGACACATAGCTCCACATTCTTTTGGAAAGGCTTGACATTGAGCACATCATTGCTTTACTTGATTCTAAAGAAATTACACATAACTCCACATTCTTTTGGTCCCTTTAATAGTTCCCCCAAGGAAAGGCTTAGCCCTAATTAGTGAAACCATTATAAACTGGTTAAAACCTTAGAGTTTCTGTAAGTAATTAGGGTGAGAAGCCCAGTGACAAATCTTCTATGTGGCGTCTTCTGTCTGATCAGCAACAGATTTTTGTTTTTGCAGCTATTGCTGAGTCAGATGGACTGCACACCACAGACCATTTTAAACCACTCTCAATGAAGTGCTTCGTACAGAGCCCATGTGATTCTTAATGGGTACATAGAAAGGCCCAATGAGCAGCCTCATTAATGCGCATATCTGAGGAGGTCTGCTGACTGCAGCAGGAACAAGATCTGTCTGCAAACAACAGTGATGATAGATCCACAGCTGTTCATGAAAAACTATTCTAATGATTCATCTTAGTGTTGCCGAGTTAAACTGCATGCCACTTTTTTGACACATTTCGGTCTGTTGTGCAAGCGTGGCTTTTTTAACCACCACACATTACCATTAAGTCAGAAGCAATTATCTGAGGACAACATCATTTTGTCCTCTGCTGCCCTGTAGAACTGAGTATCTACCAAAAAAGCAACCTAGAGTGAAAGTTGAGAGGATTCTTGTGTGTAGACTACATGTGAAGCTAATGTCGGCTAACTGAGCTTAGCACAAAGACAGGAAACAGAAACAGCTAGCCAATGGCTCTGTCCTAAGGATATATGCCCGGGGATGTACGGTGGTGCCACGAGGAGATAACCCCTGTTGTTGGTAGACGTCATCTATGACGCGACAGTGTCCCAATATGAAAGGCTGCTATGCAGGCTTCTTGTTTCCACCCAGTTTTAAAAACAAAATGAGGGAGATTATCTTCAGTCTCCTCTTGAGCAAAGTGTTTAGAGACTGACTTGTGAGTCTACTGTTTGAGAGTCCACGCTGGTTCCCGGGCCAATCGTCCCAACTAAGAAATAGTCTGACACATTATGTCAATCCGTAGTTTTTACACTTCCAACTTTGTCCAATCAATCAAACAAGATATAACATGTTAATTGGGGAGCGTAAGAGGGGCTGGATTTTGTTACCTTTGGACAGAGCCAGGCTAGCTGATTCTCCATTTCCAGTATTTGTGCTAAGCTAAGTTAGCTGGCTGCTGCTGGTAGCTTCATATTTAGCATACAGGCATACAAGTGGTATCCCTCTTCCATTCTAACTCTGGTTATATGTGTTTTTTTCAAACCTAAACATGAAAGTCTCAATCTGGGATCCACTTGTTTGATGCTTACTGCTAACAGTTTCATGCAAACATGGATACACTAGTCATATGGAAACTTTGCAGGAACGCTTTCAGATACATCAGAACGTACATAGAGAACCTCACCAGTGTGATTGCAGCACATTGGCTCAGCTCTAAGCCTAACAAAGATGGTTTGGTCACCTCTCACCGAGACACTCTCCTTTGAACTGGCTTGATGGGAAACATGTATGAGGATAAATGGGACAAAAATGGTTACATAAATTCCAACATGGGCTCTACTTTTTGTCATCATCATCTTCTAAAAGTAAGGTTCAAAAGGTGAACATTTTTGGGTCCAATTTGAATGTTTTGTAATAGTTTCTCGAACAAAAACAGTCCTTAGAAAGGCAGTCAGCTGCAGGGAGTATTTTGGATATCTAGATGGATAAAGCCCTGAGGACATTCCTTTGGCCAGAGCTTACTATATACTAAATCTCAGCGCATTTAAGAAGAGTAATGACTGACTCTGAGCTCAAGCATTTAGTGTCTGAATGTAAAGCTTTAATAGCAGGTTACACAATGCAGACATTTTAGCCTTTATCCATGATGTTCATGAGATTAGCATGCAAGTACAGACACCAGATACTACAAAAAACAACAGCCTTTTTACCTGTTTGCAATGGGAGAGAATGGACGTGTTCCCTCTGATGTTAAGCCTGGCATTTTAAACAAAGAGTTGACATTTAATATAATCGACAGCATTATCAGTACCAAGCCAACAATGGCATCACGCTATAGTTTAAGCTCCAGACGAGATGTGAACTTAAGATGTGCGCTTCATAGGGCTGTCCTTTACTTTCTGTATTTTCAGTTTAAAGTTTGCCAGAAATGTTCTCATTGGTTTCTTTGAGATAAGTCATTCAGCTGGTGAAATCAAACAAGCATTAAAGATGACAGACATGGGGGTTGACACTAGTGTGGGCAAATGTGTTTCTTTTAGTTGGAAGGTTAGTTTGAATCTTAGTTCCTTTGCAGTATCACTTTCCTCACAATCATCTGAATTGCTGACATTCTTTCAAAGAGCGTTTCCCAACATCATGTGAACATTTAAAGCAAAACAATGGCTGACCCTTGTCAGTGGTTGCATATGCCAAATTTTGCAAAGCAAAGATTATAGAAAAGTCTGAGTAAATAAACATAATTTATGTTTCTTTTCTGTTTCCTGTCCCGTTAATCATCTCAGGGGTTGAAACTCCCAGGTCAGTAACTGCTGTTTTAGAGGGAAGCCCTTCTGTTTTCTGATTCGTCAGTGTTTGAATTTATGTTACATGTCCTATCATTAGTTCTCCATATGAACCTCTTCAAAGACAGGGTCTGTAGGAGTTCGGCCACATCAAAATGCATACATTGGAAACACTGGAACATGACCATTTATGGTTTCTTTTTTTTTGTTTTAGTTGAAGTGGAGTTATATGAACTTCAAGGTGTGTGTTCGATGATAGATGACTTCAGTTTAGTTATATCTGCTCAAGCCAAGGGTGGAATGTACATTTTAGCGTTTGAGTGCAACGTTGTTGATATTCAGACGAGCAAAAACTTGAGATCACGAGTGGTCCGTATGCATCGGTGCATATGCTGATGTTGAAACACCAAAGTCCTGTAACGCAGCCAGCTGAACTTTGCTTCAGTGCAGCTGTATGATGAATAATTTAATGTTTCATTTGAGTTGCTCATCCAACTACACACCATCGGGCCTAAATCTGGGGTTTCATATTCCATTTACTCTAATCAAGAGGTTTTTAAGGTCCCAGAATGAATAGAGAGATTGAGTAGAACCATGTGTGTCTTTATGAGAGGGGAGATGGTAAGTACCCAAAAGTGGGGGGCTTGTTTTAGAGTTCTGACATTTATTCTTCACACTATAATTTGGATCACAAAGACAAACCCAGGCGAATGAAAAATATGGCATCAATCACGAAGCTGTGATCAAAGTCACAGTGTATACAGAACACTGGAGGAGGAGGACGCAGGCTGGCTGCTTTGGCCGCTCATAATCTTACTCATGAATGTTTTGGGTGGTCTGGCTGCTTTGGGTCTTTTGTTTAAGCCAAACTCAGAGCAAGCTTGACATGCCTATAACATGCTCAGGGAAAGTCCAGTGGTGACTGGCCAGAAAATGACGGGGAGTTACCCTTTGGCAAAAAAAACCCCGCAATCTGTAATTCAGATAAAAAGTTTTGCATGTGCATAACGTATTCTAGTGAAGGTTTCATCTGCAACAATGTAGAGCAAAATCTCTCCTTCCTTGGGTTTCAACAGGGAATGCTAATGATGCTAGCGAGCCACTTTAGGGGAAACAAAGTGGCAAGTTTTTCCTATAATGTGACAAGTTCCTGGCGGAGACAAATAATCTGCTGAATTTCAAAACGTCACGTTATGCCTTTAACCTTGGCTCAGAAGAGAAGTAAAGTCCTGCTGGCTGCATATGTGTGCATGCGTATGTGTTTGGATTTCGGCCACATCAGTCCGGCCCCGTAGGTCTCAAAAGACCGAGTTAATTTCTCTTTGGCTAAGTATCTTGAAGGGAGAAGTGAGAGGATGAAGTCATGACGCTATGAATCTATAAAACTGAATCTTAAGAAGGAGAAAGGCCATTTTACTCAACTATATCTCAGCCTGAATTAAAATGTGTACAACAATGTGCAGCAGAAAATGCAGCATTATAAAAGTTCATGACCATACTTTAAGTCTGTAATCTCTAAATGAGCAGTTGAGAGCAGTAATCATAAATCATGATTTATGAACAAGAGAAATCAAGGCGAGGGTATCACTAATCCAAACCTGATGTGGGCAAAACAACCTAAAACATGCCTGAAAAACGCACCAGAGCTGTTAAATACAAACACACAAGGTCATGTGCTACAGAGTGGATAATGTACTCATGTCAGTTAATGCAGATGCAAAGTCTTGTTCTGCTTACTGAGATTGATGCAGCAACATAAAGTTATTTAGAGAACCAAGGTTTTGTTAACCTCAGCTATTTCAACCAGATTTTTCTTTTTTTTTTCTTTTTAACATTGCGACTCAAACTTGACATTCGGGTCAACATGTGCAGGTTAACGTGACATGCACATGTTCTGGCCAGAATCCAGTGAAAACCACACAACAAAGAAATTACATAAGAAACAAAGAGGGGAACTGGACGAGCTTTTCCAGCAGAACAATGTAAAAGAACAGCACAGCTGATCCCCCCTGTTGGCTTCTCAGTGGCGGTATCGGGTTAACCGGAATGCATATCAGAAAAGCAGCAAAAGCGAAGTCATTAGTCGCGGTAGGGGATAAATAGCAAATGTCCCCGCAGCTCTCTCATGTTCTGCCAAAGTGTATGGCAAGCGCTATCGTCTTTCCAATCTCCTTTTTCATTCAGTGTTTTTTTCTTTTTTTTTTGATCAAGCTTCAGTCACATCGAAAATGAAATCAATATGAGAAAGCTAAGCTCTCAACTTCTCTGTATACATTCTACCACACCAAGTGGTGCCAAAAGTATTAAGATATTACAAAACGTTTGAAAATATATTTTTTTTCCTCCAGTTGTTCGGGGGGAAGAGTGCAAACCAGACACCAGACTTGATAGATTGTTTTCAGGTGCACCACTGTTGTTTTTGGTGCTTCAGTCTCTATGAGTATTTAATCCTATGAGCCTGATTTATCAAACCAGCCACATATCATCTCATTCTCCAGCTGTGAGACTAAAAGATCTTCATGAGTAATGATTGATATTACAATGATCATGAATAATGTGTTTTCCTCTCTGAGGTTTCTATTGAACTGAAGGGGACCAACAACTGTGACATGGCCGAGGGCCAGAAGACGGCTCAAGGGCAGATTTGAAATAGGAGACAGCGAGGAAGGTGTAGACAAGATTTACAGGAAGACTCAGTATTTCATGCACTGAATGCCATTGTGACACCATTTTTTAAGTACAGTATTTAACTATTCAAATCCTAGACAATCATGGTCAGGAAAAACGCATTTAAAACAAAAAGCAGAGAAATTTCAGTTCATCACAACAAAAAAAACCTGTGTAAAATTGAGCAGCTTGAACAGATCCTTTTGATTTAAGAAAAACTGTCTACAGCCAGGCACATGGTGATTTGAGCGAAACATCAGCATGCTAGCATTGACTATGCTAGCATGCTGATGTTTAGCAGTGTTTACCATTTTAACCTTTTTAGTTTAGCCTGTTAGCATGATGACATTTACAAAATAAGCCCCTAATACCAAGTTCAGCTGAGTTCTTAGTTCTTAAATAGGTTAGATGTATTTAGTCATAAACTAAAGTATTGGACATATTTCAAGTCTGGTGATCATTAAGATAGGATGATTTATCCTGAGGGGAACATCAATGTGTGCACCAAATTTAATGGCAATGGACAAATTTAAACCTCTGAGTGGCCGTAGCGGAAAAGTCAGGGGATCACTTAAGTTGTTGGGATTCATCATCTGGTAACCATGAATGCGTGAACAACAGTTTGAACCGAGCCATACAACAGTTTTTGAAAGATATTTCAGACTGGTCTAAAGAGATGAACTGACCGACCGACACGGCCATCCGTATAGCAATGCTGCAAGCATGGTTAAAAATCAAACAAAAAGAAGGGAACCCCTCCCACGTTGCTAATGGTCAGGTCCTTTCTTGGCCTAACAAAGTATTATCTACATGAACTGAAAGGAAACTGAAACACAGTGGTCATGAAGTCAGAATTCCTCTGCTGTTACCGTTACGAGTTTGTGCTGTAAAGCAAATGTTTTCACTGTAATGATTGAACCTTTCCCAAGCAAGATCTAAAAACACATCGAGTTACTCCTTGAAGGCATCAATACTTTTAACTAAGCAGAAAAAAACAACATATGGTAATGATAGCCCCTCTTTTATTTTCCTCACTGCACAACTCATTTAATTAACTGTCCAACAGTTGGTTTGTGGTTTTTGAAGGTAATCACTGCTTTATGTAATTTTATGTGATGTTTTCAGAGGCTCAAGAGCCACTTGACTGCTGCCTTTGCACATGTGTTGAGGGTAATTAAAACAAAGGCCAAAATTCAAAAAGAGTATTTGAATTCAGCCTCATACTGGTTCTTGTTAATGCTGATTTAAAACAGCAAGGCTTTTAATCAAAGACACAATCTATATCAAAGACTCAAATAGCATAAGGATTCATAGACCTAAGCCTTGTGTGGACTAAAAAAAACAACAATTTTATTTACAATGTGGTCACAATGCGTCCATTACCACCTCTGGATGTGTTTTGGCGATCAGATCACATCTGTCATAGTGCATTTACACCAGTACTTTCATGTGGTCAAGCACTATCCAATCCAATCACCCAAAACGTATTTAAACAAAACAGAAAGTAGGTGAGGGTCTAACTCTGTAGCTATAATCATAAGATGTGTTGCAAATACATAAAATGGCTTAAGTTAGTAGATATTCCTGTATTGATCCCCATGGGGGAAATTCGGGTGTTGCAGCAGGGATATCAAACAGCTGGGCAATTTATGGAAAAAAAAATTAATAGAATGCCATAACTATAACAAAGTCTACCTTTAAATGTTCTGGACTGAATGGAAATCTCAAAGGGTTGGGAGTAACAGCAAAAAAAAAAAAAAAATCATAACCCTAAATTTTCTTAAGATGGTCCCAAGATGATAATCTTCCCATTATTCTATTTCTTTATGGCCGAGACAACACCGAGCTATGTTCATTTGTCAGTCACTCCCACATGTTGTTGAAGCTGTGCTTCGGAATCGCCAATTGAACAGGGACCCAAACTTTTTACATTATGAGTCTATTGCTCAAAGAGCTGTCATGATCACAAGTTAAGCTGCTAAATGCATCACCAAACAGAGCACAAAATAATGCAACTGTATAGCTGATCTTTCCTCCATGTTCTAAGAGGATTTTGTGGTTTTTCACATTTAAGGAGAGGGTAAAAATTAAAATTAAAAAATGATGTATGTTGCACTGAATAATATCTAATGAGGGAGGTACGTAGATCTTGTTGCCAAAAAAGATTTTCAAAGTTTAAAAAACTGAAAACACATTGAGGCTATGAATTGACAACAGGATACATTATGATAGATGCAGGTTTGAAACAATGCAAGCATGGCAAAAGCAGATTGTTTTTAGTAATTCGTATCATAGAAACAGAAAACTACAGGATACTAGGATTTGGCAGCCTGGTGTTGATGCCATATACCAGATGTCTGTTGCAGGAATGAGGTCTTGTGGCAGACCACACTTCACCTCAGGGGAATCGTACAGAGGTTAAAGAGACAAAAACTATATTTCATGAAGCCTTCCACTGGCAGATTGTTGACTCTTTTGTTTTTCTTTGTGCTCCACAGGTACTTGCTAATGATGGAAAACGTGTACAATGATCTGAATGGCCCATAAGGCAGTCAGTAGCCGTGCAAAATGCTCCTCAACAAGAGTCAACAACCATGCTAGCAGCCAGAAGAACATAAAGCAAGTACAAATCAGCATATAAACTGTACAGTGGCGACAAACAGCCACTATAAAAGCTTTAACTAAGAACCATCATGTTTGGCTTTTCCTGCTTTCTTCTTCCACAGCAGCCTTCCTGTGTGTTAGCTGTTGACAGGTCCACAGTGTTGGAGATCAATGGCAGCTCCTGCACGAACAAGAGGTCAGCTCCAGCAGCTATATTGGGCAGGGCCTTACTAACTGTTCCAAAATCACGACTGGTCACTAAAGGTGACGGGGCCCAGCTGTGGAGCTCCCTGCATTTAGATCTAAGGCAGGCAAATTCAGTTATCCTCTTTTATATTTCTTCTAGAGACTCACTTTTACCGTTTGGCTTAACCCTACATGTAACAGATTTATTGCTTGCACATGTGCAACTATTACAAATAAAAAATATTATTATTAATATTAAACTTAAAATGTTGTGCACAGTATTTACCCACAGCAGTAACAGCAAAGTACAGTTGAGATGGATGGAAATGTTATTAATTTTGAAGATAATTCATCATAAGCCAAAGCATTGAACATTTTGACCTGATGATGGCACTCGATGAAAAATGTAGGCATCACCAAAGTTATTACTCATCATCACTCAAATTCATCCTGTGAGGAGGATGAATGTCAAACCAGATTTCATGGCAGTCCATCCAATACTTTGCAAAACATTTCACTCAAAAGCAAAAATGGCAGCACTATAGAGAAGTCAACAGAATGAATGTCTGTATCAAATGCCATTACAATCCATCTCATGGTTACTACTACCATGGCTAAAGACATCAAACCCAAAATGTGTTCTTAATCGATCCTAAAATAACCCTCCACATTCTGTGATGGCAGAGCACCGACTTGGTGTGGAAGGTCAGGCAATACAAGACAATAGTCAGATGTCTGTTTTACAAAAGGGTCCTTTTAGGGCATTTTCATTTATGCTATTAATTTGGAGTGAAAAGAAAATCTAATTTCAACGACCCAAACAAACATGTTGTTTTTGTTACAATCCAATTGCAGATCTTCCAAAGATTTTTTTTTTCCAATATTCATTGCTTTGTTTTATCTTTTCGTTGACACAGTGGCTTTACTGTGGCCAACATTTGCCATTTCCTCGGGGCTACATAGTTGGTTGTTTACTGATTAAATTTCTCAGAGATCACACTGGAAAGAATCCCCCGGGGTTGTACGCTCCCACAAATCATCTGGTGACTCACTTGAGAAAGTGCTGACATTCATAGAACATCAGTGAAAAAAAATTGAAATATAAATGGAGTATTGCTTTGCCACTCGTTTCTAAGATCACAAGAGGTTTATGAACTTTTTATTGCACTTTTGCCTCAAACCACAGCGTCGTGTCTGACATCTAACCTTTCCTTGGGTGGGGAATCTGTTCTGCTGATCCTGAGGATTAGTATCTATGGTATATTTATCTGGGCTTCTCCGAAATATCTAAGACCCAAGATCTTGCAGGTTCTCTTGGTTCTCTAAATTCACTGAATGAACTAGGTTTGCTAAGGTATCAGACTCTACATAAAAGCATTAAGACTTTCAGCCCACAAAAAACACAACCACTAACTTTGAAAAAACAAGAGAATATAAAGTTGTCTTTAATGTGAAAAAAACTTGGATGTGTAAATTAATGAAAACATAATCTTTCCAATTTATGATTTTTTACTAATTTATACTTTTTACTAATTTAAGACTATCCAAGTGTTTTTCTCATAATTTTATGACTTTAATCTAAAAAATTCTGATTTTATTTCTCTGGTACACATACTACTATTTTTAAGTAAAGGTTTTCATTTTCTTTAGAAAATCATAGTAGTTCCACTTGGCTTTAATCTGCCAATTATAATATAACATGGAAATAAAAATTAAGGTTAAATAAAACAAATGCTCAACTGTCAGCAAACAAAGACAAAATTTGACAAGATGCAGGACAACAAAGCTGATTTCCTCTGGCTGTACAGCTTGTACATTGCTGATTTTGCGGATTACACTGAACAGAGCTCAGCTGTAGCCCGTCTGTGTTTGGATGGATAATATTAAGATAAAGTTCCATGACAGGGTGAACAGAGATGGCATGGTCATCCTGAAGCCAACTTTAGAGGTGATATGGGGGAATGCTGAGGGTGTAGAGTTTGAATGTGAACTATTATTGGACAAAAACATGAGACACATGTTCTGTTTTACCTCAAAAAAATCTCCTGACCCATGGGTCTCCTATGTTTGTCTTTCTCTAAAGCAGGGAGTAAGAACATGGTCCAAAATCTTTCGTCTCACATCAGAGGATGATTTCTGTTTATTTTTCTGTATTTTTGCAGAGTGGACAATAATGAAAAGATTGCAGAGATAACCTTATCTCACTCTTATTACCTTATCTTAAGTTGTCAGCAGTTAAAATCCATTACCCACAGAGAGTTAAATCTGAAGCCAAATGCAGAGTGATATTTATTACTAATGTAACATTGTGTGTGAGTGGTGGTGGGACCTTCCCAGGAACATTAGAGAATGATTTTGACCATGTTATGGTTTGGAGCTTTGCCTCGCCTGGCGGGTCTCCCTTTGTGTTTTTTAACTGCCTTTTCTGGTTGATAAATGTCCCAGGAGAGGCTGGTCTAGTGGTCAGAAAACCCACAACTATAGCCAGCGTTCTTTCAATCCGTGACGCTTTCTTTCAAAGTATAAACTATGATTGATGTTCATGTTTTAGCGGAGAACCTGGGAATGGTCCCTGGAGGGTGGTCGTGACACAGTGGGCTGGGAAACAACTTTTGGGGGAATGAATTTGCTTGAAGACGTTGAATTCCAATAAACAACATTCCAGCTACATGGTTTGGCTTGTCACGAAGACCAATGTGCTCTTTGTAGACCCAAGTGTACACAAGTTTTAGCGACTGTATTAAAAAACATGTTTCTTTATCTGGAAGCTAGCCAGCATCTGCTTTGTCACATAAAATACAATTTTGTATTCATTTGAAGAAACATTTGTTAGTAATTTCATTTTTTTGAGATGGTGTTCGACTTCAAATGTGACCAAAATAAAAAAAGTAGAAATGCCATACAAAGCAGAGATAAGGGCGGCTCGGTGTTACCACATCACTTTGCCCTCAGAAACTGATTAGAACATGAGAGGTTAAAGGAGATATATGAAAATAAAATTGATTGAATTAAGCATTATTCTTTCAAATACACATAACATTATACATTAACAAGCAAGTATTGTGACTTTTACTGTCCAGGCACAGCCCAAGGAGTCTAGCTGTCTGTTAACTGGACAAATTTTGTTAAAAAGTATTTGTACACTATAAACACATCCTAATGAAAGCTTTTTGTTGAACATAGAGGACCTCCTGGAAAGTTTTCTTGCCAAAGGCACTTCAAAAGTGAAATGCTTTACATAGTGGTATATTCTGGCTAGTCTGCTTCTGCCTACAACCCAGAATATTTTATACAGTATATCAGTATTTTTACAAGCTGGTTTTTTTTATAAGCATGTAAGATGGGATCAGAATTATGGCATTTAAACAGATATTAATTCCTGATATTTTTGATGGCTCATGGATTTTATTGACTTTCCAAAGAAATCATCCAGTGCCTGCATGATTTCTGTTTTCAATTTATTCATCATGGACATGATTCACTTCCAATGAAAACAATCT
Organism: Anoplopoma fimbria; assembly: GCF_027596085.1. NCBI lineage: Eukaryota > Metazoa > Chordata > Actinopteri > Perciformes > Anoplopomatidae > Anoplopoma > Anoplopoma fimbria. Next base: position 15,942,747 of record NC_072472.1, on the reverse strand, counting down.
GATTTGTTTCCTCTCAAAACAAGTCAACCTGCTCAATATGGGAGACTATGTCTGTTTTCAAAGGTCCCATAAATGTATAGGAGTGGGTGAATAGTTCACATTCCAGCTTGATACCATCAACAAGACTGAAACCTATAAGTATCCTTTCACAGCACAAATATTATTTCTTTATTTATTTTGTTATGTTGGGGCACACTTCTCATTTAATTGTTTCATGCAGCCTGCTGAGCATTGGTTTTTAAAGCACATGTGGTCTAATAAATGTGAAAACTATTAACAATGTTTTTCCTTTATTCTGATTTACACTAGATATAAAGCTAGATAGGTTTGTTTCAGAAAGGATGTCTAAAAATATTCCTGCTGATGTGTACATTTTGTGAAAAATCACATTTTAGATTTTTTTAACTCAAACTTGAACAAATGTTTTCTTGTTGTTACACTGGTGACATGATTACAAAATTAAGATAAATAGGTTGACATAAGAGAAAAGTAACATAATACGTTAATTATATTTTGACATAAAATGTTTCACTGGCAGTATTCAGTGAAACATTTTTTTCAATGCAATAAATCACTTTCTCAGTAAATCACATCTCTGGTTTACTTAAAAATGTTGTAATGTGGAGCTTAGGGACACCTGACTCGATGATCGATGATCAATGTCTTCCTCCTTTTCCTCCTCATGAAACTTTGCTGGAATGTAACTTGATTAATACAAAAGGGCCAGAAAAGTCCCTGATAAAAACGCAATAGGACTGTAAGATACTGGATTAACACTGAGCATTTCTCTCGTTGTGGGCAGATCCCAGTATCGTTTGTATCTTGTGTCCTCCAAGGGCACAGATGGATTAAAATACATATTTCTGTTGAGTGCTAATATAATGCAATTTAAGTGTACAGTATTTATGCTACTGCACTGACAGGACAGAAAGATGGCAGCGTCCTGTTGTTTGCTGGTTTGCAGATGTTTCCACTATCCTGTCACATGTTTACTGATTGCTGTGGCTAAATGCATGACGCTTAGGAAAAAAAAGTATTTATAACTATGTTTGGACTCTTTGTTTAGTTGTTGTAGTCCGTGTCATTGTTTGGGTTCTGGCTGACTGAGTAGAGAAACCTTACTCCTTAAAATAATGTGGTATTTCTTTGTTTTAAGATGTCAGGGTAACTATAGTTAACAAAGCTGATTTGTCTCCTTCAGCCTCATGACAATCAGCAGCAGTTTTTTTTAATTAGAGTAATATTAATAATGAATCACATGATTTATGGACTGGATGTTACAGTTAGCTGGTAGTACTGGTGGTACAGATGATGTATCAATAACAGGATCATGCAGGGCCTCATATATGTGGTAAGCTGCGATACAGGCTACTTGTTTGCAACATTTAGTGAGTTTCTGCAAATTTGGCCAGAATCCAATCATGTTTGTCAAATTGAAATCCAAGTGTTGAGTCCCTTCCTGCAAATGCAGCAACATGAACATTTTCTCAGTTCTTGCAATGCAAGGATAACTGTAAAATTCCACCCCCAAAAAAGTACAAAATCAACTATCTTTGGTAGAAATCATCAAAAAAAATATATATAATTAGTTTTTGCAGTTTTTTAAAATAGAAATATGTTAGGAAAACAACCATTCAGGCACCAATAACTTGCACTTCCTTACTTCTCTCATGACTAAATCAATCTTAAGCAGAACATTAACTCCTCTGTTGTTAAAAAGATGCGATATTAATCATATTTAAACCGATAAAATCCTCTGAGAGTCATTGACAAAGAGCTGCACGCTGTGTTCTGTAGCAGTGTATTTACAGAGCAGGCCGGTTCCAACAGCTTATCGAGTGCACACATGTCTGGCAGGATACTCATCTCTGTTGTGTCCTTCACTCCACACCCCTGCAGTGCCTTGACCCACAGGCTCCGTCTGGCCGGCTGCCAAAGGCGTCAGTCACAGAGACTCGAGTTCATCCAAAACGGATGTGGATGTCTTCATCATGGCTGTCACAGCAGTCAGGGACCTTTCAGCACACAGACAGTCTCTGGCTTCCCTTCATGCAGGTGTGGTTTTGGGTCTAAGCCAGTCTACCAGATAAAAGGATGGTATCAGTGTAAAGGTTCATTTCAACACAGTACAGAGACAGTTAATCAGTGTCTTTAGTGATGTCATACAAACATAAATCCTGAAATGAAAGTGCTGGGATTTCCGCGGAGTGTTTTGAATCTTTGATCTCCTATTTTTTTAACACACTAGGGTCTATATTAACTTTTTTCAAATAATGCCAGAAGCCCTGCGACAGACTGGCGACCTGTCCAGGGTGTAGCCTGTCCAGGGTGTACCCTGCCTTCGCCCATTGACAGCTGAGATCGGCTCCAGCACCCCTGCGACCCTTAACTGGATAAGCAGGTTACGGAAAATGGATGGAACGGATGCCAGAAGGGCCACAGGGGCTTCACTCGGCTGCTCGGGAAAAAATGCAACATGTAACAATTTATAACTTTGTCTCTATATAACTTGCATGAGCAAACGAGATCATCAGCGAGCAGACTGGCTATATAGTTATTCTTAATGCTTGTCATTGGTGCAACTGGGTGCGATTCCTGCAAAATCAGATGAAATCATGCAGGTTCACTTGAGACTCCTTAAGCTCAGACCCAACAGCAGCTTCTCAGGCAAGGCCGTGTTGCTGGGTTGCCAGAGTGAAGGTAAGGGAGGCATGGGAGAACCAGAACCAGGACTGACTGGGGAAAACGTCAGACCCTTTTGCAGTAAAAAACTGTTTCTGCTCTCAAACACTACCACCTCCCTTTGACAGCAGGGACAGCCAAAACCAACACAATATGATAGCTCATTGTAGTAACTCTAAACTTGCTGTAACTCTGAAACAAATATATTTCTCCTTCATTGCTTATGGAAAAACGAAACAAAGGAATACCTATATTTATAAACAATAAGGGTTACATTGTTTCTTCCCCTAAAACGTATTTCTGGAAGCAACAGCTATTACAGCTAACTACAGTAATTAACTGTCAAACTAGTTTTAGATTGGGCAGTGCAACAGATGTTACCTAGCAACTGATTTAATCATTATTGAAGTCTTTTCGAATTAAAACATTTATTAAATTTGAATGGTGCTGATTTAGTTAATCAACGGTTTAAAAATAGGGAGCTTAGGTTGGACTCTATGCACACAATAATAATGGGTTTACGAATAGCCGGTGCAACCTAATCCATCTTGATTGTACTCTTGTAGTTTCACAGATACATGCTTATCATACTTTATTTAGACTTTGGGCACATGGGGCTACGTTTTTTTCCTTAAACATAATGGATTATATAGCAAAAACAGTAGTCCCATGTGCCCAGAGACTACATATAGTAAGATGAGAGAAAATTCACATTAAAACAAATGATTTGACCAATTTGAATAGTTACAGCAATACACAGGAGAGTAGAGATGGAATTTGTAGGCAATGGCAGGACAGAGATTAGGATGTCAACACGTTTCCTTTCAAAGATGGCAAGAGGATTAGACAGAGTGAAGTGGTTAAAGGGGGTAACGACATTTTCTTGAGGTTAGAAACTAACAGTTCCTGGTTGTTTTACAGAGTTCCTTACACCACTGACAAGTTGGTCCCTTGAGAAGTGACTCATGGACTTCAAAAAGGATTATCCATTCAACCCATAATAACACGAGCACTGTACAAACTATTTTGAACAATATAAAGTGAAATGTATATGGAGGATATCCTGCTTTTATCGTCTTCTATTTAGTCGTTCATAGCTTAATAAGTGGCAGATATAAATGCACAAAGCTCCGACAGCCAAAAGTGCTTGATGTTTGGATGTGTTTATATTTGCTCAGCTGTTTTCTTTTGGACCAACAGTCATTTTTAGATTAGCTGATTTCAACAAAACTCACTCAGTAAAAAAAAACAACCAAGTCATCACACTGCCATGTTAAGTTTCAGAAATGCAGCTGTCTAGTTGACCTGTTTCAAGGATTCAAGGACCATGTATTGTCATTATGCACGACGGAAGGTGTAAGTCCCAGAGTACTCAGGTGGTTGTGATTATGAATGTCCTTTTGCTTTTCTTCTGCATGACTCTTGAATCTGTCTATTGTGCCATCAAGGCTGGATTATGATGATGAGCGGCTCCCACATACAAAATCATTTAACGATAATTGTTTAAGACCAGTTTGAAAGGGTGACATATTTAGCAATTGTTGGAGTAGACACATTTCATTCCAGGGTGTGCCGAGAGTGAGAGGCTTCCTCATCAAACAGAGCTTCAAGCCTCTTTTAGCTCACTGTATTGGTTTTGCAACAATCAATTTAGTCATTGCTTCAGTTTTCGTGTTCTCATCCACCTCATTTCCAATAGCAGCAGGTGGCAGCTGCTTAAGCGAAAAAACAAAAGCTAACAAAAACATCAACTGGACACTTCCTGCCCACAAAATGACAAGCAGTTAGTCACTGTCTGGAGCTGGTAAACACTAAACCAGAGCTAAAATAAGTTAGACTTACATTTGTTTTGCAGCCATGCTTACAACTCCGAATGAATGCTATTGTTGCTCCAAGTCTGCTGGACCGTGACAACCTTATATGACAATAGTAGGTAAGGTGTTTGTCTCTCAATGAGCCATTTTTAATACCATTAGCTACACCCGTGCTCACAACCCCTGAATACGCAAAGGTCAAAGGGCTTGATTTTAATAAAAGTGAGCTGTATATTGGATGTTTTTTATCTTCAGTTCATTTATTAAGAAACTTATCTTTCAGCATGCTCCATTTTGCTCTCCTGTTAGACAAATTACATTTTCATTTTATATACAGACAGACAGACATATTTCTGTATCTGGTGAAATTAACTTTAGTTAGGTTAAATGGTAAATGCTACACCACTTGACACACACACACACACACACACACACACACACACACACACACACACACACACACACACACACACACACACACACACACACACACACACACACACACACACACACACACACACACACACACACACACACACACAGGGTATTGCCTGGAGCTGTAATGTATTCTGCAACTTCCTGAACAGTGTAATTACCCATCAAGCATCTGGCTCAGCCAGCACCTCAGCCAGCTGACTCCTGCATTGAATCACATTCAAATAAAGTCAAAATTTAGATATAAACTTTCCCTTAGCACTTTAATGCAGTGTTGATAGGAGATTTTGAGATTAAGAGCTATGAGGCCTTAACATGACGTTTCCCCACAGTTACCCCTGCTGATGTGGAGCTGTATGTGATGTTAAGTGGGTGGTCTTATAATAAACATTTAGCACAATAAACATGATATGCAATAATTACAATACACTAACATCATATTAATACAAGGATAACTAGAGTGAAGCTTCTCTACCTTTTATTCACTTTTGTAAATTAATTTCAATGGAAAGCAGAATTTTATTCATGGAAAGCCATTTAACATTTATCCGGTCATTCTCAGCCTCAGGAGTGACCTCAGTATAAGGACAACTGAAGCTTTGCTAGACACCGTCTAATCTTCAGGCACAAAGTGTGTGTAGTCTATTGTATTGTTTGTGTGTATACATGTGTGGTTGTATGTGTGTCGGTCTGTGCTCAGAACAACTGCTTGGGTCCAGAAGGCCCCAGTGATCCTCACGGTGCCCCCCACCCCTCCATCCCCAACTAACACACACACACGCACACACACACACACACACACACACACACACACACACTGTATATCTCTCTCTCTCGCTCTCTCAGCTGTGAAGACTGGGCCGGCATCACTCCGCCCTTCGCCCTGTGACTCATTCACAGAATATTCTATTTTCCCCTGCTCATTTCTTTTAAATTCTCCCCAAGGCTAAAGCTATCCATTTTATTTAGCAATGGCCTTCAAACAGCTGTGGTGTAGCACACATTTCTTCATCAGGAAAGTCACACATCGGCAGCAGTTTATCTCTGCTACACAATACTGTTTGTATATGTATACATTGTGCTGTATATTCCTACTGTATTCAGCTGCCGTGACAGCAGCATTTTTCATCGTGTAAATCCGAATTCTTGCTCAAAAAAAGAAAAGAAAAAAGAAAAGAAAATTACATTTGCATTAAAACCTTTCACACAGGTTTCTTTTTAAATGTGCAGTCCAGGCACTGCCAATAGGGAGTGAAGAGAAAACACCTGATATAATAAAAGACATCATCAAAGGTAAACATGGAGCCTTCAGTAACAATGCAGGCGAGAGTTACCTCAGCCAAACTGCACTATCTCCTCTCCTTTCCCGACTACAGTGTAGCACGCAACAAGTCAAGCCACCTGCGAAACTCATTAGCTCACAGCAAATTGGTTCCACATGTAGGGATGCACTCCCACAAATGGTGTGTCACATAAAATGGAAATCTTGGCATGAAATTGTGTAGGGGGGAAAAAATGTGGTAAAACTGTGTGAGAAACATTGTTGGACAGCAGCTCGCTGAAAGAAGCTGGTCTCAGTTTTTGTACCATCTCTACAAATACATCCTGAAAGAAGATAAAAAAAAACGGGGAAAAACAAAATCCACGACAGCCCTCAGCACATTATTTTTATTTTTTTTAAGTTTCAGCAAGGAGCTCCCTTTGAAAAAAAAAAGTGCTAAAAGTTTAGCGTTTCTATTCATCTGCACGTACAGTACAGAACAGGTGCATTAGTATGTTGCACTTATACCAGTTGTCCTGTAATTTCTCCTTTAGAGAAACCTTCAATTAGCTCAATAAAGATATTCTATAGACCTTTCTTAAACCTTTAATCTTTTGTCTACGTGGGAGGTTTACTTTATTCAACATGACTGCCTCAATTACAGATACAGATTTCCAAGCTGCTGGGTGGTTTTGGGTCGTGGGGGAAGTTTCGCCCTTCATCTGCCATACTGTCCATTTAGTCTTTGTCAGCGGGTGGTCAGACTGTTTACGGGGCACACTCATGGGGCTAGTGAGGGAGTGTTCACTTATCGTGCTTCAGTTATCGTTGAGACATGAAATACGATCCAAGTAGTCCAGTTTGATTAACACAAGGGACAGGATTTTACAAATCTTGGAAGTTATCATGGTGGCGGTTATCTCTTGTTGCATCTATCGCAAGTTAGCCAGTAGAAGTTTCACGTACAGTGTAAACTACCAGGAATCTGTGCTTGCATGTATTTCATTGGCTACCTCAGTACAAGGTGACATTGCAATGCTGTCTGACAAAAAGTTGACACAGGTTCAACGTTTTCACCTCGTCACTGAACTGGCCCAACTTAAATGAATAAGGCCCATGTGCTATTTTACGGAGGGATAGTGTTGGTCTAAACATGGCCTCAGAGTTCAAACCCTGTCGGTTTCGCTAAGTTACAGAAATTGACTCATTCACAGTCCACTGTGGAGCAGCCGGTGAAGCACAGGCACTGAAATGTGACTTAAAGTCTCTGTACATCAACAGTCAGACGACCTGTTCCAGTAAGACGCTGTTGATTCTTGTCAAGTTGTGAAAACTTCATCGAAGGGCCGTCACCTCCGGATCCTGATATGCGTTACTCGCAGAATGAAATCATATGGAGCTTTTAGCACTGCAATCCTAATAAATAAATTTAAATATATGCAGCATAACCTTGTCAAAATCTGGCGCCTACATTACCCACAATGCAACTCCACCACCAACAGTTCAGTCAGAGATTCTGGTGGCAGCTCTCATAGCCTAGAGCCGATAACCTCAAGGTGAGCTATCTTTTTTTTCATTCTCAAACTTGCAGTCTTAAGCCACAGCTGACTCCGCCTCGAGTGATATCACTTGAGGTCATTTAACAGATTTATTGCAGCTTCCTCTAGAGTCACAAAAAGGTTTTTTTCACATATGCAGCGATACTCCCCAAGACCTGCCATCCATCTTTATGTGTTAAATAGGTGGAGTTCCCCTTTAAATTATCAAAGCTACTATAACGTCTTCATCTTCGTCTGTAAATTTCCCCGCTGCGGGACTAATAAAGGATTATCTTATCTTATCTTATTCAGGAGGGCTGATTATTTACCTCCTGATCTTTTTTTCTGCCATGTTGTATCATTTTACACCCTAACACCAATACATCCCACAGACACTATTGATGCACAACAACATTTATCTCGTACTGGCAAAAAAACAATCTTCACAAATGATGTTACTGTGATTGTCAGTGTCTACGGTAACTGTTCTTACTCAGGACGTGACACATCAGCACACATAATTCATAAAGTTCTTGTGGTTGGAAAGACAAATAAATTCCAGCTGAAACAGCTGCAGCAAATTATTTATTTAACACTAACACAAAGTGTAACAGTTAAACAGACTGAACCCACAAACATTTCATGAAATGAGGAGGTAAAAAAGAAGACATTCCAGTTAAGTTTGTTGGTACTGTATGCATTTAATGCTAATTCCATGTTCATGTTCAGTTTTACTTATGCAGTATACTGGTGATGAACTACAAATGATCATTGAGCCCATCTATTGACAGTGCAAAATGTAAAAATGAACGTGAATTTCTGACGTAATTCAGGTAAAAGAGGTAAATAAAAGTATATGCAACCACTTTGTTGCAATAACTGGGTCAAAATTTGTAGCATAACTCATATTTATGAGTCCGTTGCATTATATAATGTAACTGAAGAGTGAGGGCGATAACTTGAAACCATATGGAAACGACTGTTAACAGCCTGGGTGGTTATTCTAAATGTAGCCCAGCAGGGCTTTAAAACATAAAATGGCAATGGGTTCATTTGAAAGAGTACATTTACTCATCAGGGAATCTGTAATTGTTGCAGGGTGTCTTCATTTTTTTCTTTTTTTTGCTTTAAGGCCTACAAAACAAAGCTTGAGCTCCTGGCTGTAAATAATAATTTACAGAAAGCTTATAACCTTTAAAAAAAACATTGATTGATTTCATCAATCTCTATTGATGGTAGTTTGATCCTATTATGTGGACTGGAGCAGGACAAACACCAAACATTAATAGTATAAAAATGGAGGGGTAAAGATGGAGAGAAGATGGATGAAAATCAGCATCATCTCAGTGACACATTGTAACAATACTGAACATTTCCAATAATCCGTCTGTACAAAAACATTAAGAAAAGAAAAACTGACAGATGTTGCTCTTCATCCTTGTGAGGACACATCATCATTCCTCATAGAGCCTTCCAAGCGTGCGCTGTGGCCAACTAACTCTTTCCCACTCATCTCAACTCCCACATCAGAATACGTCTCTGGGTGGTGGTGACGCTGACCACAGCTGTAATGAGAACAGCCACAAAGAACAGACCTCTTTCTCAGAGGGTAATTCTTTCTCTGAAGTTAAACCACATCTAGAGACGATCTGAATACGAGAAACATGGTTATGTCAGATGCAAAGGAGGCCTGACATCATCACCGTCATCAGCAATAAGTTAGAGTCATTTAGTGTGGTGATTCCACGCAGACGGCTTAGTGAGGAGAAAATTTGGATCATTTTGTTCCTTTTGTAGTCAGCAAAGATATCCTTCACTGTGCTCGTTCAAGTACAAAAAAAACCTTGTAAAAGTACGAACAATTGAACTAGCAAAGATTTGTTCACAAAATAATGTATAAAAGATAAAACCAGGTAAAAGTTGTAGTATAGTATCAGCAGGTCAAAATCTTTGTCTCTGAAGTGGGTGCTGTTATTCCTCGGTTTAACAGTTCATAACACAGATTTACACCCCCTACAAACAGTTAAATCTGCTAAGCAAGCAGAAAGTAATGGAAGTGGAACTCGTCCAAGAATCTCAGCTTTGATATATCCCAGAGTAATAGTTAAACCAGAGAGCAGGTTTTACAATATGAAGGATAGCTGCCAGGCGTGATGAAGAGGAGGGAAAATGTACGTTAGCATCAAGGCCATGAAATGTGCAGAGAAGCATAAAATGTTTTACTATGTGCATGTATCAGAGCTGTCTTTGTTGTCAGGGCTGAGTAGAGCAGCCAAAAACTGTACTCAAGTAAAAGTACTGTTACTTTGCAAAACAAGTACTCAAGTAGAAGTAAAGGTAGTCATCAAAATAACTACTTGAGTTAGAGTACAAGCGTATTTACAGCAAAAAAAAAACGACTTTAGTACTGAGTAAGTTAAGAGAAACCAGCACACTATTGTCTAGTTATTCAATGTTTGCTTACACTGATAGTCTGCAGGAAATATTTTTGATAAATTATTCAATATGAGGATTCAGAATAAGTTCTGCTTTTGATTAAAGAAATAGTTAGACAATTTTTGGAAATACACTGATTTGCTTTATTGTCGGGAGTTGGATTAGAAGAATGAGACCGCTCTCATGTTTGTAAAGTAAATAAGAAACAGATGCCAGCAGCCAGTTAGCCTATTAAAGCTTAGTTTAGCTTAGCTTAGCTTAGTTTAAAGGGGAAACAGCTGACAAAATGTAGCAAAATCGGCTTCTTAAGCTCAATAATTAGCACGTTTTATCTCATTTGTTCAATCCATAAAAAAGCTGAAGTGCAAAAACGGCAATTTGTGGTGATGATGCCAACACTCGAGAAAGCTTCCGGTGTTTGTCTCTTGTAATGAATATATGAAAGCTGTGGAAATTAGGACATTGTGGCATTTTAGTGTTTCAGACTGATCCACATTCCCTCCCAGTTTAAGTACCTCTGAAAATACAAAATACTAAACAAATCATATTTTACTGCAGCTCACTCTCTTATTTGGGTGGTTGAAAATGTTTGAATCCAAACCATATTAGAATTTTGGATGGGGATGGTTTAGTGGTTGTTGGATAATGTTTATAGAACAACAGATTGACAATTAACATTTTTTTATGGTCATATTTCTGAATTTCCCTCTAGATGTGGTTGCTGTATGTTTGCAATGTGATGTTTTTCGGATGTAGCAGTGGGAGGATTTAAAGTGTTTGTAACAAAGACAGCTGAGTTTAGGGTAAACATTCAGACTTAGACAATCAACAGACTGCATAACACGAGGTCAGTGTCTCCATGTTGAATTAGAGAGCCACGTTACAGAGCCGATAAGGAAACTGGAAAAATTAAAGGCATGTAAACAAAGTTGAAAATGATGTGGTCGAGTCTTATTTGGCTCAATCAGTGATGCTGTCGGAAATAAACTATGTGGCAATTACAGTGCAACTTTTAAGGAGTGACAATTATAACTGACATATAGAGCTGTTTGGTTGAAGACTTAACTCTGTGACCTCAGCGACTGTTTAAGATGTTTTGGCTAATCGCCATAGCCCTACACGCATTTATACAATAAACAACTTTTACTTAATCAAGACGGGACGGCATAAACAACTTCTGCAGCAGCAGCTGCAATCAGTGTAGTTAAACAGTTTAGTTTATTCCAGACAGATACGGAGTAAATTCTGTCCGAGGATGCAGAGCCTCATGTGGTCTTAATAGGAACATAGGCGCCTGAGCAATGGAGCAAGAGGAGAAAATGAATCCCTATTACTCAATTAGCAAAACATAATTTTGCTTCCCCCGACTTTTTAATCATAAAGTCCTCGCAAGCAGGGGATTATATTAAGGCACCCTTTATTAATAATTATTTTAATATTCACAAGCCAGGCAGCCTCCCTAACGTTAGCTCACTAACAAGATTAACGGTGAATATGGGATGATCGTGAAGGAGCCTAATCAAAGAATCGACTCTTAAGTGTAATTTGGCTATCAATATTTGGCATTAGGCCTGTTGATTTTATCATTTGGGATGTAACAGTTAGTGGAGAGTAAACAAAACGTTCACCCACATTTTTCAACCTAACAGGGTTTACTCCCCTTTTTATGAGTTTATTGGTTTTCATAGCACCCTCAATCTAACTAATCTAGACTAGTGTAAGAGGATGTTTCTTGGATTTATCCACAGGGTTAGGTGGTGTAGAAATTTAGGAAATGTGTTAAAAAATTCACACACCTGTCAATTATGTATTTGCTCTCCCATTCTAAAACATAACCAGAAACCCTTGAACCGGACAAGCTGACCCATCCGGCTGTTGAAACCTGCCAAGGAGAGAGGCCTGATAGGACGGAGGGGAACAGCATCATGGAAAACGACTCTGAGCCAGTAGAGTCCACTAAAGCTGCCCTTGAGCCCTGGAACAATAAAGTGTCCTTAAGCCTTGGAAATAAAACAGTGCTTGGAATTGAAATACCTGACTTTATTTTTCAGAATCAGCGTGGAGTTAAAGTCAGATCAAATGACTGAGGGATGTTTGCCAAGCCCTCCTAATGGCTTTCTGGAGTTCTTAACGTCAGTTTCAAGGGACTCCTTTCTATCTTAGTTTTATAGTAGTAGATATAAAAAATGACAGCAATTTAATGGATGATCATAGATTCGTCTTTGTTGTCTCAGTTTGAGCTTTCAGACAACTCAATAAAGACCAGTTTTATTTGTATTTGATTGCTGACATCACATGTCCATGAATCTTCTCTCTCACTCCGCTGCATACTTCAGACACCAAGGATTACCAATGACGAACAATAGTAAAACATGTGCAGAAGAAGAAGAAAGGTTGCATGAAAGATACGTACGAGCTGCGTCAGGCTTTATATGGAAAGCTCATGTTTTAACTTCATTTTGTTATAGTGTTACAGACATGCGTGCACAGGTATTTGATGTTTAACATGTTTCGTAAAAGCTTCTATTAATGTCATCAAAACTAATAGAAACAGGAGAAGCATGCATAGTGTTTGTAATGGACAGCGTGCTTAATGTTGTGTGCTATCAAACTACAGCTGAATCTACATCTGTTTGTTTTGTTTTGTTTTCAAGGTATGGAATCGTTTGTTTATGATCAGATATGGAGGGTATTTAGTTTTCTTTCCAGTTCTGAAAAATAAGGTCTGTTATCAAGAAGCGCTTTCACAACAATGTGAAAACAGATCATGAATCACAGAGAGCTGAAGTCCTGATGACGCAGATTCATGATTTGTGTGTGAAGGTAAATACAGAGATTAGGCGGTGTGTCCCAGACAGCACGCCAAAACCCCGTCTCTGACTGGTGTGACACACAAATAAAGCATTATTATCTTAAGTGTATCTTTGTCTTTATTGACCGATTATACAGCTATAAGAACATATTTTTGGAAGAGCAAAGTAAAACACTGATTCAAGATGGAGGCAATTCAACACCTACTGAGAGAGGACTTGAGACGGGAGACCGCCGACTCGGAGCGTACGTGTTGCCTTAAGTAGAAACACCTGATGTTATTTGCTCAGTTAAAAAACAACTTGCATTTTACTGCTTTAGAGGATAGAGGCATAATGAAGCAGGAGAGATGGAGGATGTAGATCCGTAAACAAACAGACACGGCGAGTTTCTTAGGTCACCACATGGTTAGTCAGTGACACCAGATGATACAATGTGGCAACATTTATGGTTGTAAACACTGCAAAACATGTCCCCTAAATAATGTCAAAGTCCCCTAAATACTGTCAATGTCCCCTAAATAATGTCAATGTCCCCTCTCAGCAAACATTGCATTGGTCACACGCTCCTGCAGATTCCTCCTCTACAACATCAGGAGGATTCGCCCCTTCCTCACTGAGGAGATGGCGCAGGTGCTCATCCAGGCTCTGGTCATCTCCCGCCTGGACTACTGCAACTCACTACTTGCCGGAGCCCCGGCGTCGGCCATCAGACCTCTGGAGCTTGTCCAGAAAGCTGCAGCACGTCTGGTGTTCAATCGCCCCAAGTTCTCCCACACAACTTCCCTTCTCCGTTCTCTACACTGGCTCCCTGTAAGAGCTCGCATCCAGTTTAAGACTCTGGTGCTAGCCTACAGGGCAGTGAAAGGAACAGCTCCTTCCTATCTCCAGGCCATGGTCAAGCCCTACACCCCCGCCCGACCACTTCCCTCTGCTGCCTCGGGGCGATTGGTTGCCCCGTCGCTCAGAGGTCCCTGCGGCCGATCCACCCGGTCACAGCTTTTTTCTGTCCTGGCCCCTCAGTGGTGGAATGAACTCCCCACTGACGTCAGGACAGCAGAGTCGCTGCCCATCTTTCGGCGCAGGCTGAAAACTCACCTCTTCAAGAAGTACTACCCTGAGCCTTCCTCGTAGCACTTATTGCATTCATATTAGTTTGTTGCACTTATTGTATTCGTATCAGTTCGTTGCACTTATTGTATTCGTATCAGTTCATTGCACTTATTGTAGTTTGTTGCACTTATTGTATTCGTATTAGTTTGTTGCACTTATTGTATTCGTATTAGTTTGTTGCACTTATTGTATTCGTATCAGTTCATTGCACTTATTGTATTCGTATTAGTTTGTTGCACTTATTGCATTCGCATTAGTTTGTTGCACTTATTGTAGTTTGTTGCACTTATTGTATTCGTATTAGTTTGTTGCACTTATTGTTTTCGTAGTAATTTGCCTCTGCACTATACTTTTGCTCTGGTTTATGCTTTTAGATGCTATTTAAAAAAGGAGATGCACTTATGACTTCTGGTGACTAGTAGTTCTGTTGAATACCTATGTTGAATACACTTTTGTAAGTCGCTTTGGATAAAAGCGTCTGCCAAATGACTGTAATGTAATGTAATGTAAATAATGTTAATGCCCTTCACTTATTCCAATGTGATCTTTCTATATCTGTATACTTTGCATGTGATTAACAGATATTAAGATATTAAGACCGGAGGGATTTACTACTTCGTAAAGAAGCTTCGACATGCATGGATGTGTTGTCCGTCTTGCAGAGAGGAGAGTGGCCTTAATTAGAACCAAAAGGCTTTAAAGCTGGCAACGTTATAAAGCTCTGCCTCACCAATCCTTGGCGCCTGTGAGCTCAGCGCCGGCTTGCAATTTGTGTTTCATCTGCGCCATCAGAGCAAAATGAGAAACATGGGTCCAGGCATGTTACGGAGTAAAAAATAAAGCTCCACTTGAAAAGACATCTAACAGGAGGGGTGATGATTCAATCAAGTTACACGGCAGATGTGTCGGAGATGCAAGTGTACAAGGAGTATGCCTTTATGTACCATCATAATTTTTAGAGTGATTTAAACACAAGGTAGGTTGTAAACACAGAATGCACTTAAGAATAATGTGACTCTTATGAGAACTCATGTTTGGATTTAACACTGGATATCTATTACAACAGCCTCACATATTCAGCTTTCATACATTTTTTTTTCTTGCTCTGGTACTTTGTGAAACTAACAGGTCATTTGAGGACCTTGAGCTGAAACAAATGATGGCAGATGCTGCTTTAAATGCAGGCCTAATTTGTTGTTGTTAAGCATGCATGAGGCTCCAGATGTTTTCATTGCAAGCATCACTAAGAATGTGTCAATAAGCACATATTAAGAAACGCAGAGAACAGTCACTTTTAAATGAGAACGGTTCTCCCCACCGAGCCGGTGGTGCAACATGTGTTGTCTGATTTGCCAAGTGTGTTCTGGTAGGACTGACCCCTCGGCCTGTGCAAAGCTTCCTGCTCCATAAAGGGCAACCCCACACATGTCCGAGTCAGTTTTACTGCCGATGACAGGAAGCCCCTCAGGTGATGCTCTGTAGGTGACCTGATGAAGCCAGTGGAATTTTACTGCGGTGATACACCTACTCACTTTTCTGCTCACTCACTGTTGACTGTTGATACTGATAATCTTGAGATTGATGGTCATGTTCAGTAGGCTTTGAAACATTTAGAAACAATTTAAAAATACTATTATTCACTGAAAAACTTGCAAGAAAGTGCAAAATAGGGGATGCTTATCATAACTATTATTTTAATTTGGTAAAGTCAAAATTTACAGATTTGGAAATTTTCCCCTTTCCATGTTATTATTGGTCTGTATTGTTGTGCATCTCAAGAAGCACTGTTAAGGCTGATAAATTCATCCTTTCATAAAGTGTGAAACCTGCACATGTAGTTCAGTGAGTCATTAAATGGCTCTCTCCACAAAATAAGTTTGGATAATCTGTGGGTTTGTTTTAAACCTGTGTTTAGAAGAATGTCATGGTGAGGAGCTCAAAAAGTCAAGAACATAGTCTAATATCATTCAAAACAACCTCTTTAGAACCTGACATGAGATCGTGAGAATGTGACTGAGAGACTAGCGACACAAATGTTTAAGTTGTGCTTTCATGAAAGAATAAAATGTCCAAGCTGGACCTTTAAATTATTGGAGTTTAAAAAAACCTGTGCGATTACAATTTATATGTTGTGAATAAGTGAATAATAACATGGTATAACAAATGTATAATCTTTAAAACCAAGCATTGATTGTAAACAAATACTTTCAGATTTCATCGCTGATATAAACTACAGAACTGCCCTCTCATATTCGACAACAACACGTGAGTGAAAAGCAGCAGGAAGGAGCTCAAACCCAACAGACTAGCATGGATGCCAGTTTTTATCCCAAACACAGCCACCACCCTACGTGCCATTTCCTGAATTGCCTTGGTAACCGAGTCAAGTGTGTAAAACGTGTTGCCATACTCGGGCACTAATTGACCATTTACAGCCTGGAAGAAGTCAAAGCCAACGAGTCGACTGTGAGGCCTTACACACTTGGAAAGCTTCACTCCCATTACTCCACGGCAACATGTAGGCCAGTTTATGACACACTTTCAAATTCCTTCATCAGCCATTGTGTGGTAAATGAATAACAGTTCATGCCTGTTTAGCCACAGCTGATTCACTGACAGATATATCTTGAGCAATGGAAAATACACACGCCTAAGCTATGCTGCCCGACCCACATCCTATTCCTCCTGCACGCCCTGAGAAAAGAAGAGTGAGGAGCCGCACAGCTGCAGGAGGGAAGTGAACGCTCCCACAGGTGTTGACTGAGCTTTATGTGGGGATTACATGATACCGAAAAAAAGGGCTTCTGCTTTACTTCAAACCTTCAACATCACTGAGGTACCTGCTTTTATGCTCATGAAAAGGAGAGGAAGAAGAAAGAAGAAGAAGAGGTAGAAGAATGAGAAAAAGAAAATGATGACGAAGAAGATGAAGAAAAAGAAGATCCACAATAAGTTTATGTAAGAAATAAAACCCATTGAACCTCATTAGTGTAGCTAAAGTTATCCACATTTTAATAACAAAGGAGAGACTCCCTGGTGATAATTTTAGGTAACAAAATTCTAATATAAATTATTAAGTCTCTAATGGGAACCAGAAATGAAACCGGACAATTTTCCAACAAACAAAAATTGGAAACTGTAGTCCTGAAGTGTAATGACGAAATCCAGAGTGATGACTAGACAAATAATGGTGATCCTGTACAGTGCATGCAATGCAGATTATAAATGAGTCATGGAAGTTTTCTAAAGTCCTCTACATGGGTTTGGAAACATTAAGGAATCATTGTGTTTCTATTGACGGAGCAGCTGGAGTGACAGCAATATACATCATGTTTGTCTCGAGTTTTGTGAATCCCACTCCTAACACTCATATGAGCGGACAATTGGTGGATAAGTAAATGAAAATGTTCTTGCCTGAGCCCTATTTTCTGCTTTGGAAACATCTGCTTTCATCCGTGCTGTTTGCTGATGATCTCATCCTTTTCTGGCCACATCTATAATCTCTGGTGTGCATTCAAGACGTTTACTGCAGAGGTTGATGGAGTCAGGATTACAATCGCCAACTCCAAATGTTTCTCTATAATTTCAATTGTACCAATCAAAAGACAGCAGCAGATATCTGATTGTTCCATCTGACTGAGGTGGTAAAGAAGGAATCAATCATCTGTGTTTCTCTACCTGTTTGGCTTAATCAGCCATTTACTTTTATGTCAGGTTTATTATGGTGATTATAATGTTCATGTGGTTCACTCTGACACTCTGAAACCTGTTGAGCAGATGGGAATTAAAGGAGTCGGAACCTGTAAATCTCCATCTTCTAAAAGCAGGTGTGTCTTAGAGGAGAATTGTTTTCATTTGTTTATGGGAAAAGTAAACCACACATCCGATGCCAGCTATATAAAGTCACCACTTGAGTAAGGTTACATAAAATGTTCTGCTTTCAGCCCAAAGTACGGGGCAGTGAGAGAATCATGTTGCAGTCCTGCATGTTGTGGTTTGATCCGTTCGTTAAATATGTGAGCCAGGTCCCCATAAATTCAGAAGACTGGTGATGAAAGGTGTGTTTTTTATTTTGCTATTTTGGAAGAAAAGAAAAAGTACAATAGTAATGTTTGGACTCAGCAGAGCTCCATTTAAGGACATTTGAGTCTGAGGGAAACTTATTGAAAGCACCTGGTAGTAAGTGAGGGCAGGTTGTCAAGACTCTTCTGGAACAGTGAGCCATCCAATAAGCTCTCGAGGTTTAAGATCGAGGCCTCTCAAAACTTTGCCAAGAAGCTCATTTTATTCTGCTCTCATTGTTATAGCTTGAGCTGGACAGCAGAACTACAATTAGTTTCTCTTACTTCAAATATCTGTAGTTAATGCATCTCATCGCTCTTTTGAGAAACATGCCATTTTGTTATGTGAAGAAAGAACAGTGTGAAAGTGAATCCTGAATCTTATAGGAACATGTTTGGAGATTAAATTACACAAGAAACAAGTCATTTTATTCTCTTTAGAATCCATTCTTGATCATTTTGAAAAAGGAAAATAAAGATAATTGGAACTCTAATAAGCAAGCATACAACAGCTCACTGGGCTACTTCATGTACTGCTAAATCAAACAGCAGCAGAAGGATACGTTCAAGTTTACTGCTGAGCACCAAGCTCTTCTTGTTTACGCCAACAGCTGCTTGTTGATGGTATGAAGTCCTAGCTTTACCTTAAGTGATCTGTCTGAAAAAAATTCCAATCTGTCATAAAGAGAATCATTCAAAGGAAAACATGCTCTTGTGCCAATACACATTCATTCACAAAAAACAAATACACACACACACACACACACAGGCGAATTCATTAAAATATGTTCTTGATGTTCCTGTCCAGTTGGTCTTCTCTGTGTTCTGTAGATTGTTTTGTTGGTTGAAAGTATTGGGATCCTATCTGAATATACGCTAACTAAGGTTTGTATGTACCATAAATATATATCAGGCACTAACAAACACAACACCTGTAGCTCTAGGATTAATGTAAATGGATGCATTTCTTCATATTTAATGACATTTTGGGAATGAATGAAAGGAAAACTAGTTCAAGGAAGTAAACTATAACCATGGTACATACAGTATTTTAAATATGGAGAATAAAATGTCACCATTTACATAATATAAACAGGTGATTTAGTGTAGATATGAAGATGTAGTACTTACCTTAAAGTATTTGAAGTACTACTCAGAAGGAAACACTAACACACTTTATCTCACTTTACTTCATTTGCACTGTCTAACTTGAATCGTGTTGGGTTAGGGTTAGAAACATCTTTATTTCTAATGATGACATTAATGGTATGCATAATACAGCACATTATAAAGCTATTTTCCAAGTTAGCATCTGCCTACAGCTGTCACATTTTGGTCATTCTTAAAACAGCAAAGAAATGTGCTATTTTCAACCTTTATGTAAACAAGACTATAGTACTCTACAGTCGTGCAATAGTCTTTGTGGGGTTGACTTATAGGCATATGAGTGCTTTGTGCATCCTCACCTGCTATTAAGCAGGTCAAATTTACCAAGTTCAGCATCTTGCATTGTTAGCATGCTGCTCATCAACACTAAAACCAATCAGAGGCCAGTGGGAATGTCTTTAGCAAATATTGAGCCAATCCATCAACTTTAGTAGTTGGGGATATATTTCATAGGATAAGTGATGAGTCTGACCCTCTGGAGGCCCTTTAAGAAAAAATCAGGCGATCAGCAGAGTCAGTAGGATCAAATATCATGGCAATCCATCCAATAGCTGCTGAGATGTATCAGTGACAACCTATCTATATTGTCAACAAAAAACAAAAATGGTTATGGTTCCAACGTTGTCCCTCCATCTTGTAAAACTGCAGCTGTAGCTTCTAAAACTTTATTCTTTGTCATTCTTGAGGGGAAAAAAACTGCGTACTTGTTCATGTGAGCGGCAGATTCCTGGAAGACAGCGCAGACAGGATGACCAGAGTCCACCCTGCAGTTCAAAGCACTGGGTGTCTCGGGATTAAGTGTTTCGTCTTTGAATGATGGGAAGACTCATAAAACCACAGCACCCTGCAGTCTGTTACTCAAGCCACTCTGCGGGTTTTCTTCATAAAACAGCGCTGTCTGGCTGCACATGCTTATTAATGCGCCAAAACAACTCCGTCATGAGATCAGCCTTGTTTCTAATATTTTATGTACACTCATGAGGCGTAATCCTTCTTGCAGATATTATATCTCCCCTGTCAGATAAGTAAAGATTGGTGGTGGTTTGTCGTAAAAACTGATCTTTGAAGTCTGTCTGCACTCATCGGGATGTAAACACTAGCAGGTCAAATCAAGGGGACTTTTATGGAGCACACCGGGTCTTAATGAAACAGTAATCTATCACATGAAAAGCTCACATATGTATGAGGCACAATAAACCAAAAGGTACTGTATTATATTATAAACCTCTTTGAAGGGGACAGCTGCTCATTAGGCCACATAAAATGCAGCGCTGAGGCCCCCTCCGAGTTGTTGACAGTGTGTTTTTGGTGGGAATACCTGAAGCATTAATTCACTTATGTGAAGCAGCTAGTGATAAAGATCCCCATGTTTTGCTATAATAAGAATTAAAAAAAAGCTTTAAAGGGGTGCATTAAAATATCATTCAATCGTGATTTACCTGATGCCATCATTCAGTGACTAAAGATCCTAATTTACATGTGTGTAAAGCCAAAGAAAATGAAAAATGAATATCCTCGTTCCATATTGCTGCTCACTTGTTCCAGTATCCATAGACTCTGATCTCTTCAACATTTCCACTGCTATCTCTCAGGGGAAAACAGCGGCAGAGGCGAGCTAGCTAATCTCTCGAATCACATGTTGTGTTACTCAGCCGTTAGCGTGTTGTTGTTACAGATTGATGGGGCTCGGGGCTTCGACCCCAGAGGGAGGGGGGGGTTAACGGAGGTTGACGCACTGCCACGTTGTTATGGAGTCAGCATCACATCACAGAAACCCCAACACTACAGCACATTTCCATGGCTTGGCAGAAAAACATCCAACCAAGCAGGAAAAAACCCACACTCTCTTGTGTCTTCCAGTGTCAGTAAACTGGAGATTCCCATCCAAACTATACCCCTAGAAAGTAAGGGAAATCCCGTCCAGAGTTGAAATAAAGGAAAATTTGGTGTTTCTTGGGAAAAGAAAATACTGGATGTGAAACATTATTGACGGGCCAGTAATCTTGTATTTAAATTGCTTTGTTCTAGCAGTATTAATCTGAATATCTGCACCACTAAGCCAAACTTCCCACGCATTCCAACTTTTTTCACTAACAAGAAAGGTAAAGGATTACAATTTCAAATTTAAAAAGAGCAATTTACATAATTTCTACCAGAGCAGAGAAAGTCGCTCTCCCTCTGTGTGTTGTTATGTGAGCTTCTCCTTGCTTTGTTGACATAAACTGGTTTACTGCATGTTAGAGCATGTGAGCGTGTCCTACTGGCTAGCTCAAGGCCACCGCTCTGCACGACTGTCATATGGCCGTTACACTGAGGAAGTGTAGCACCCACCTTCTGGTTCCCCCCTCAGGTAAACACTGTTAGCTCTGTCACCTTTAGTTACAAGCCGCAAGCTCAGGCGTCGCCATGGTGAGGGCCGTTGAGAGCAAATCAAAATGCTCCCAATCTCGTATTATACACCCTTACGTCTGTTAATTGGACATTTTTTATGGGGTCGGCGTGTAACTGGGAGTTTGATGGAGGGTTGGTCTTAGTTTTGTCTGGAGAAAGTGGTGAGGGGATTTGGAGAGGATGTGTGAACTCTGTGAGGTCAGGACTTCTGGGGAGCTTTGTGCAGTAACCGGTGCTACAGTTTAGCTATGCTCCGAAATGTTGGCTGACTGCTTGTTAAACCATAATGTCTTGTTTTCTACTTCTACACATATTAAACACAGAAGAACTGACGAGTGGGCACTGAGGATTCGGAGTTGTTTATACAAACCTTTGACTGAGCTACTCTGACTAACAAAAGAAATGCAACACATGTTGATGTATTTGGATTTATTACAAATACATCAGTAAACATCTGAATCTCTAGTTTCAAGTCTTATTCAAAACAGCATGATGTTGTTTTTAGTAGATTATGGTCCCATTTAGAGTAAAATAGATGATCAAAATGAGCACAAGGTAGCCACCCTTTAGGGCGTGGCTACCTTGTGATTGACAGGTCGTTACCACGGTGTTATCAGGTCTGGGAATTGTCAGGTTTTTTGTCTTACAACTTTAACCCTTTCACAGTGTTGTCAGTTCATGAAAGTTATTTTTAACATTCTACTTCTAGCCTCTAGTGTCACGCTCCCAAACACACCGTAAAACAGTTCCATCTTTGTGGCTTATGTTTTTAAGTGAATTTTAAGTAAAGTTGTGGCTTCAACTAAAGAAACACTCAGAGCTGTCGACTGTAAGTCAGATCTGGTTTTCTTCAGTGGTGATTTTGTGCAGTGTCTGCAACCATCCTTGCTTCAACACTCACACATCTTTGAACAAGCAAAAATGAAATCATTCCCACATTCACAAAATTATGTATTCCAGATTTTTGGTGAGAAAAAACACTGCAGATACTTGGATAAGAGAGTAAAGAGAAGACCCTGTTTTAATAATATCTTTTAAAAGCCGACATCCAATTCACTTTAGTCACATTAATGATCTGTTTATTGTTTCAAACTGCACTTTTTAGTCACTCAGAGGACAATCCACATTGTTTTGACAAAGTTTTTGAAGTTTCACAGTGATTTGTGTAACTTTTACATTATAATCACAAACAGGCACTTTGTCTGAACCCTTTACTAAGAACAGACATAATTCACACTGAGCTATTTAGAATAGTAATCAGAGTTACTTCTCTCCTATAGATGTTTTCTTAATATACAGTTTAAAGGTTGTGGGTCAACAAGTTTTCAGAGATATTACAACAGAGACATTCATACATAATTAGTGTGAATGTAGAGCTAGCACTTACAAACACTAACACTAACAAAGACAGTTTGTATTCCATGTTATTGGGAAGCCAAAGCAGAATAACAACAATGAAGCACTAAATAGTATCATTATATGATCGTAAATATGTACAAGAAATGGAGATATTATATACATAACATAGCAGATATGTTCTTGATCATATCAATTCTTATGCACACTGTTTTTAAGTGAGAATAAAAAATCTCTTCATAATCATTCAATCATCAAGGGGTTTGCTGACTTTTGCTGTTTCCAAAGAAAAAGGGATTAACATCTTTTAAACAAACCTGCCCAATGTAAAGCAAGAAGTGACCTTAAGTGTCTGACAAACTGAAAACAAACACGAAAAAAAAGCTTTCTTATCTAGATGACGGGAGGTCAGAGGAGGGATACAAGAGCTTTCTACTGCCAAGAGCAAAAGGAGACCCAAACTCTGTTTTTTCTCTCCAGGGAGCTCAACCCTTCCCACTGAAAATATCTGTTTTATAATCCCTGATAGATAAGACTTGGGTTTCAAACCATCATTTTTCCAATTCTCATGTCAACATGACGATGAAGACTTGTCCAAGGCTAGAACATATTTGTACAATTGCCCAACATATTTCACCACAGCCCCTCTGTGTAAATTGAGAAAATATGTTACACAACTCATAGGCTCTTATATGATCTGTGATCTCAGTGCACTCCAAAGCTGAATACAAATGAAGTATTTGTAGACGTAACACTGGTCAGGAATTCCAACAATACTTGCAGTCTCCATTTGCTTCCATTTCTGAATATTTTTTGGATTATTGATAATAGTGATTCTTAGTAAGGTAAAATTTGTCAAAAATTTCCTGGCATGATGTCTGCCCCATGCAGGAATATTCATATATCAAATGTAGGATGACCCGCATTTGAAAGAAATAGGCTCTAAACTACTCAAAAACTTGGAGCTTCAAAGCAAAACTGCAAACAACATAATATTTATAGTTGAAGGTCAGAAATATCACAGAGACATTTGTGAAGACCCGATCCTTCTTGGGTTGGCGCGTCTGCTCTACAGACGTCTCCTTGACTGATCAAAGGCCTTTGCATCCCTCATCGAGAGATCAGGGCGTTTTGTCACCATTAAAAAACTAGAAATACCAGACTCCAAGGATCAATCAACCACACCATCGACCCTTTGCTAAGCCCCGCCCGCTACGTTACAATGGAGCCAAAACTGTCATTAACTGCACTCCCTGAATAAATATTATCACATTTTGGGAAAAACGAAAAAGCAATTTCAGAGAGAAGCCAAAAGGGTCAAGAATGCTTCTGAAGGATGTATCAGGGATGTCAAACTGATTCCGCAGTGATAACAGGTTAAAGTGATGAAGACAGAAGCTAAAGACTACATATCACAGTGTACCAGAGAACCATCACATCACCTGGCGACTCCAGACAAGACAGTGAAATTAAGGAATAGCACTGTTCTTGTACTGCTGGGTTGGTCTTTGTTCACATTTACAATCATTAGAAAGCATAACGATGTGCTAACTTAGCAGAAAGGCCAAAGGAATTTACATAGAAATGTAATGTTTTAGAAACGTATATCTTCTTCCAACCTCTCCAGGTAACGAGTATCACCATAACGTGTCCCAGGCACAAACCCAGCCTGAAAATGAATTAAATCAGAAACAACTTAATAAACATCTATGGAGCAGAGCCGTATAGTTGTTGGAGCTGGCTGATGCTAAACTGTGATTGGCTTGTATGCGTTCAATGGGCGGGATTTATTCAAGGGTTAATTCCTACCATTTGTAACTTCTCATGCCTAAACTGCAGGATTTTGTTTTTTTACTTTGTCCTATTTATTACTGAAGAAAGGAGATCATATGTCTTCATTACCACGTTTTAGATAAATACATCTACAGATTACAGATATTTCGGAGAGCACAAGAAAAGAGATGACGTGACAGGACACCGTGATCAGGATCTTACCTTAATATTGTCAAAAATTACGCAACAACTGATCCGTAGCACATTGAAGAGGAAAGCTATTTGCGTCTGCACAAGTATAGCTACAAGGATTTGTGAAGTTCACAAGTTGGACAACTTGCTTGCCTTCTTGCATTGTATTTTAAACAAAGTAGC
Organism: Anoplopoma fimbria; assembly: GCF_027596085.1. Classification (NCBI taxonomy): domain Eukaryota; kingdom Metazoa; phylum Chordata; class Actinopteri; order Perciformes; family Anoplopomatidae; genus Anoplopoma; species Anoplopoma fimbria. The sequence continues at coordinate 15,917,535 of NC_072472.1, read as the reverse complement.
AAAACTCGCCAAATCAACCAGACCTTTAAATAATAACTTGTTAAACCGTACTTTGAATGTCACTGCTCTGCGGAATATGGAGAGTTCAGTATGTGTGAACGATACTAACAGACTCTAAATAGTGGAAAAAGACATATTGAAACAGTTCAGGCTGAACATTCACAGACATCTTTCCTCCCAACTTGGCTTTAAAAATATCTGAACCCTCTGTAGACCATAAAGACAAAATATGGAAACTGTCTTAAAACAATTGCCTCTGAGTTTTGAGACATGCAGCGAAGCCTCGGGCCTCCCTTGTCTTTCATTAAATACAGGTACATACGCCTTCATACCAACACAACACCTGGCACAGGAACATGGAGTACTAGGAGAAAACCATGGAGAACTTGTGTCCCGGATGTAATGGTCAAAAACGTGCGTGTGTGTGCATTAAAGTCTGAGTGTGAACGCTTCCATCTGCATACAAAGAAGGCTACCGTGTGTTTCCACCTGTCCACATGTGTGTCTTGACCCTGCTCGTCAGTGAACATGCCCCTAGCATTGTTTTATGAGTGGAGCTCCACCAGCTCCGAGCCTCCCAACACCTGTACAATAAATCACCAGCCCACTCGTGTAGATGTTACATAACCCAGTAGGGGTTTGCTGACGCCAAAAACACAGAGCCGCCTGCGGTGGAGGCCTGGTAGGGGGTCGGCAGGACTCCACTCATCTTATACCTGATAGGTGGCACTGGTTCATCTTACAGATGCTTCACAGCAGAGGGAAACGGTGATAAAACATGTTGTTTGGGCTAGGAGAAGTCATCAGAAATAACAGATTGTTAAAAAAAATGTTATCCTGAAGTGGCAAAGGAAGTCACCAAAACATCAATTCATATACAGCTTTAACAATTTAAAACAGTCCAAGACTTAAAATATAAGAAAAATGTATAGCGTTGCAGTTGTCCATGTGAACAAACTGTTCAAATAGAGATATGGAAATCTTCTGGTTCAAACTGTGATTGTAGTTCCAGAGCCAGGATGTAAACCAGCTGTGGTTTCCATATGAAAAAAATAAATATGTGACTTGCAGAGGGGGGGAAAAAAAGTGATGGGAACACAAACTAAAATAAATAAAAGGCACAACATGAGGGTGTACAGTGGTGATGTAAGCTCATGATATCTACTCTCTCTCAGCAATCACAGTCCAATCATCCAAGCCAACGTGTCAGACACACTTAAAGAGTAAAGAGCAGCTGATGTCTGTTCTATAACGTGAGGGGGAAACCCTGCGCTCGTGTTCCTCAGTGTTTGTGCTTTGCTTGTGCGGATCCCGTTGCTTTCTGAGACCGTTCTCAGCCGTGGCAAGAACAAGACAAGTTTGAGAAAGTCCCTCTCTGTTGAGCCAAGTGTTAACGTAAACCCTTTGACTCTACAGGAGAGAGAGGGAAGGAGGTGAAACCCACTCTGGCTCAAGAGCAGCACACAAGAGGAATATCACTTTTCTCTTCCCGGCATGAGACGCATGTGATCACGATGTACAGAATAAATATAATTAAACCATCTTCTCTTTGGAGGTCCAGCTAAATTGGGTGTTTGCTTTTTCTGTGAACTGGGCTCCTCATTTAACTAAATTCACAACACATAGCATCATAAATGTTAAGGTCAAGGCTTGGGGATCAGTTGATCAGTAAACACGTTGTGTGTAAATCGCAATCATCCTAAAGTAAACTCCACAAAGTAAACTCCACATTAACACTCCATGAGTAATTAGCTGTAAATAATAAATAAGTGTAAATAATGTAGCTTCCTAATCCATTAGTATACAACGTTAGTAACAAATATAGGTAGTTTGTGGAATGCAAAGTCCCAGGGGGGAAAAGAACAACATATAACACCATGTTTACACATCACATGCTATATTACAACAGATAGGAATATCTCAAGTACAAATCTTCTTATTTAAATAAGAATTAGAAGAAAGACAGTTTGGTTGGCTTTGCTGTTCCCTTTCCATCCTGGTTCTTTCAGCCAAATCTACTGGCAGCTGGTATGTAGCCCACAAAGAGCTAGCCTAGTTTGTGTTACATTAATATCGGTCGTATGAATGATTGTAGAGTTAAGCCCTGACAGACACCGAGGTGACTGCAGTCCTACGTCAACACTGGCTTCAGTCTGGTTATTCTGTATTATGTCAGCTGTCATATTTTTATTTATTTTCCATGTATCACATATTACAGCAGCAGACCCTCCCACCCGCTGTCTTGCCCTACATTTGAAATCAGAAAGAGAACATGCATCGTCTGAAGTCAATGCTTATGTGTGTCACCACAATGTGGTAATGCTAGTACAAAAACTTCACTGTGGCAATCTCACACACACACACACACACACACACACACACACACACACACACACACACACACACACACACACACACACACACACACACACACACACACACACACACACACACACACACACACACACACACACACACACACACTGCAGAGAGACTGGTCTGGTTCACCGCAGTGCCCCCTTACGGCCTCTGAAAGATAGATCCAAAAGGCTTTTTTGGTTGGTTTTTTTCCAAAGAGTATTTCAATTTTGTTTTACATTCATGAAAACAGACAGAAAAAGAAGCAAAATCAGCACCAATACAATAAATTATTTTACTAATTTACCCAAATCTGTCATAAGACCAAAACTCACAATCATTGGAGTGATTTTCTTTGCTGATGTGGCTATTCTTAAATGACATCACTGTATTCTGAATCGACTTCTCCAACCTGAATACAGACCCCCAAATCATTTGATAACCCTATCAAGGTAATAATATAATTGAGTATGTTTTGGAAGAAATCAGAGTCAATTTCATAGCAACACAAAACTCAAAGAATCTAAAACACATCTTCATCCTGAAGTCATTCAGCTTTAACAAGATTGTTTAGTCCTTCATAGAGTGCTAATAGTGTTGTAAAGTGCATGTTGCGTATCAACAAAACAGACTGGGTAAACCAGTGGTACCACTATAAAAAAATGCCTGCTAGCTTGTATTTCATGGCTTTCTTCTTTAGGAGAGCAGTCACAGTCTTAATCCAATTATAGCCATTTCCCAGAAGTCCCAAAACCCCCATAAAGCCATCAGACCTCATTTCACACAGGTCACTTCACAAACAGAGGAGTGAGGAACTGACTGCTAGAGTTTCATACAGATGTCTAGAAAAAAAAAAAAAGGCTCTGTTATTTTGCTCCAACCATGCTCTTCATGTGTTTTTGTTCTTTCACAGATCGGGATGGATGAACACTGTGCATGCCTCTGACACTACAGTCAGCCCTGTCCAACACACCTGTTACCAGTCCATTTACTGAAAGCTTTTCTATGAAACCAACACCAACGAACGTAAAGATTCCTATATATGATTTAATATCTCCCTCACTAAAATGAGCAGTCAAATGAATGATTAATCAAAATAAATGTTAAATACTGCACATAGTGTCTTTGCTGCCTCCTGCACAGTTAATGAGGCAGCAAAGACAAAAAAATGAGTTAATATGCAAATGATGTCATAAAGTGTCACTTTATTTGACCTTTATCAAGTGAATGTTCTCACAATAACAATCCATCAGGATAAAACAAAGTTGGGGCAGAAATGTCCTGCAGGTGCTATATTGCAGTAAGTATCTTTTAAAACATGAGCCATAGTGGCATTTCATCATCAAACCAAACTGTACATATCTTAACCTCTGCCAGCACTGTGGAACGCTTACTCATTACATCTTATCCTGCACCACATGTTGCTGATATTAAATCTCTAACTTGGCACAAAAGAAAAAAAAAAAAAAAAAAACTGCATTCTTCCATGATGATACCCTGGACCACGCTGGATTGATTTACAGGCACTGTTCACATACCTCCGCCCGATCTCCGCCTGTTAGGAGGTCAGAATAACTAATCACGGCTTGGTTTAATTCCCAAATAGCAGTCAAATATGACCGCCTTCCCTGAGCCTGATACAGGATCTGTTTATTGTGCACTCCTCATTCAATGATCTCATACATCTTCACACACTGCAGGAGAGATGACCCCATGAACCATCTCACAACTTCTCCATTCCACCACACCTGTATGTGAAGTGTACACTATATTGTCTTCATTGGCTACTGTGAGTCAGTATAGAAGTGCATTTTCAACTCTGCAAAACAATCAGATATACCGTATTTACTCTTATTCTTATGCTACATGGAGCTGTTTAAAATGATAATGTTTCATGCCGTTGATGGTGCAGTGAGCCCTTAAGAGTTTGCAGTATAGAAAACAAACCCTGTGGCAGCCTTATTACCATGTTGTACAAGTTAAAGCAAAGAAGACTCAGAGCATGAGCCTGGCCTTTGCCGAGGGCTTACAAAGGCTGGTTATTAAAATGACAGGTGGTGTCACTTTTTACCCTTCCTTTGAAGCACAGCCCGTAACTACTATCATGTAAAGAAGGTGTACAAAGAGGGAGGAAATAAACTTAACAAGCATGTTGCATAATGTTGAAATTTGAGAGTGAATGTCAGAGTGAATTCTTCCTCACCTGTGAATGGATGATCCATTCACAGGTGAGGAAGAATTCACTCTGACATGCTCGGTTTCATCACTCTGCAACACAATCTATGCATGTGAGATATTTCTCCGTATTGGCTCTGTATGGTATTGTCAACAGCTATAACAGTATACATTAAGCCTGTTGGCATATGGGACACAATAGCAGAGAAACTGGAACATGCCCCCAGTCCATCATAAATCAGTGTTACAGCTATAGCAACAATACTGTACAAGTGCTCAGCCCAATGAGACAGGGATGGATATGTGTTCACTATCACAAGCTTATACAGATGTTAAGTGCACTGTATGTCTGACAAGTCCTGCTGCAAAGTCCAGTGGTCAGAACCCCTCAAAGCTTTGGTAGATAAATCTGAGGGGTTGCAAGATGATTAACAAGATAGAAGACAAAATTCTGCAAGACAAAATTATGTTTATTCTTTCTGAATAAAACTTAAACTTAAACTTTGCTCTTTTACTGGAGAGTGTAACCTCTTCAGGACACTAAAATCTGTTCAATCTAGGCAAACTCTACTCTATGGAACCTTTGATGACGGGCATCGCTTAGCTGTAAAGGTTCAAAAGCTAAAAATGTTGTGTTCCAGTGGCCTAGTCTTATGTTTCCCATAAAGATCCCAGAAAAGTCTGTCCCTGGCATATGCCTGTCGTAAAAACAGTAGCTGTGTACGTTGGACAGTGGGAGTGTGCATCATGGTGGGGGACAGCCACTAATTACACCGTACAGGGTAAGAAGCGAAGATACAGATTGTGATCTCCAAATATTTTTACCAAACTTGCAGTAACTTGCATTATTTTAAGATCTCTGACATGGTCATTTGTGGTAGAGGCAAACTCTTGAAACACATACCAAGCAGAGCACCTTGACCTCAGTGAGAAATGTCTCTCAAAATGTCTATGTTTTGACTGGCGGTAACAACAACAGTAGGGAGCTGCAGTGTGTATGTTTATTCTCAACTAGACATAACTTTGTTTCAAATATCTGTGGCACCAGGCGTCCACCCTGCTGAAGTGTCTTTGAGCAAGAAGCTGACTCCTCAGCCGCTCCTGGGCAACTCTGCACTTGCTGACCTGAGTTGACGTGGAAAGGAAGGACTGAGAAGAGAATTTTCCCTTCAGGGGATGAAGAAAAAAAACAACTTGGTTTTTGGACATTCTTTGGTCAGTCAAAGTTATGTTGAACAAAATAATGAAAAGACCACATGAGAAAGGACATTTAAGTCAGTACATCAAAGAGAGCTCCATGGGGGCTTCATTGTGGACTAGGGTGATGCCGAATGGTTGACTATTCAATCCAAGGAGCCTGATTCTACTGCCAATCTGACAGAATCGTTGCAGTGGCGGAAAATGTGGTTGGAAAACAAATGATGATTTTATATGGGATATATGGGGGTGCTTTTCATTTAATTGCTTAGTTTCTCACATTAAAAACAGGATATATAGATATTTAAGTCTGTAAATAATATATCAACTACATTTTTTTGACTGTCAGTGGTACCAGACAGAATACAGATAGAATATACTATCATGTATATTTATTAGGGCCGAAAGTTTATTTTCCAACAACGAAAAGCAAGACACGATCAATCTCCTCCGCTCTGTTTCAGTTCTACTGACAGCGCCTCACCTACGCACACGCACCATGGATTTCTAAAGAGAACCAGACTCAGCGTTGAAAAGGCATGCCCCATTCATTCTTATGAAAGTTGCTCAATGGCGCATAACTTCCAAATATGAAATTCTGATTAATTTTCCCTTGAACTTTCAGCAATCAACAGCACCCTTGGGCCCATAGATCAAGCGCAATAGAGTTTTCTTTAACCGTGCTAACCCTGCCTCCGACATTCGGTAAAGCCTCATGCTTTGGCTTTTTCACAGGAACGGAGGAAGGAAATATTGCATTTTAAGACCCAATGATTTAAATAAGGGCTGCTCAAGTATAAAAAAAGTTTTAAAAAATGAACCGCCGAGTTACAGACTTCTCTTTCCCAATGTACGTATATGGGGGGAAAAAGTCTTTAGGGGCATCACTTGACCCACCCAGATATTTTAAGTCCACCATTTGGCCATTATGTAAAATTTGCTTAAAAAGCCCAGCGCCCTTCCTGGGGGCTTGAGCGACACCCACACATAACAAACAGCATCAATCAATGAGCAAAAAAACATGATTCAATGATCAGTTGATCAGTTGCTGATAGGCAAGACATCACCAATCAGATAAGAAAATTGTAGAATGTAAATTCTTGGTTGGGGACCCCCTAAATTTGGACTTAGTCCTTATTATCTTGATTCTGTTTATTCAAACTGATGTAGCTGCAGAGAAATAAAGTACCATACTATGTTATAGTAACAACACTATATGTTGTACCATTTGTAAACCCAAACATAAAAATGTGTCTTTATTTGTGAAAATTGTTAAAAATGTATCAAGAATTTGTGAAGAAATATTTCTATTCAATGCAATAGTATTTAAAACATCATGTTGACCTCCCAGAAAATCTTGATTACCCATCGAGGAACCTGTTTAGAGGTCAAGAGTCATCACAAGCAGTCAGTTACCAGAACTGAGAATGACGGATGGTTTCACTCAGACAGTTGTCCCAAGGTGGGGTCAGGAAAAGGTCAACTCTTCCTAACCCCGAGCTATCACGTTTCTCCCTCTGCTTATTGCAAGTGAAATTTTAAACAACATCTATGATCACATGGGTCAACACGCAGCACAGTTGCCTACATCTGTGTCCGTTCATACGTCTCTTCTTCTCTTTTACCCGAAATACTGGCCAAACAGTCAAATAAAATAGGAAAAGGGTGGAGTATATGTAGCAGGGTGGAATCAATTGGATAAAGTCATATTGAGATTGAAATATGTTGCCGTTTTCCAGAGAGCTTGGTCATCTGAGTTTTTCCAGACTAAGTAGATAAAAGTAGGGCACTAAGTCAGGGTGTCAAGAGTTCCTTAAAGGCCTCACTGCACATCTGTACTGAGCAGCAGAGGACACGCCGCTAACAGGAACCAGATTTACTCAATCTAAAGATCAGATGCTAGAATCAGCGGCTAGGGACGCTAACAGCTAGATATGTTGCTTCTGCTTTCTGTGTCACACATATCCCGTCATTGTTGTTGGATGTTATTAGAAAATGACATAGGTGGTATTCAAAGATTCAAGTTAAATCCTGTTTTTAATTACGAGCTGTGATAATTCATGCATAATGGAACACATAGAGTTCTACCTCAACATTCAGATGTAGCACATACACACTTGTCAACCTCAGCTGGTGATCCTCCTCTTCTCTCAATAAATGCTACATCTGGGAGTTTGTGCAAAAAAAGTAGGCTATGTACATTACATTTTTTATTTCACTTTATATGATACTTCAGCTGTGGGCCTGCTTTTATTGGACTGTTAGTGCTGTGGTTTAAAGGTGGGACTGACTGTGTTCAGTGAGCAAAGTGTCACCTCTGGCTGACACCCCGAATATAACACATGTAACGGACATCTGCTGTTTGGAACCATGAGAAGTCATCAGGAGTCCAGTTCATCATCATCATCATGTTTAATCGTTATCATCAAGAGCAGCATCTTATTAAACTCATCCAGAAGATGGACATTTTCCACAATCCAAACAGAAAGGACATCTACTTCCACCAAATATCCTGAAACTGTAGCCAGACACAATGTCTTTTATGGCCTGAATTCACACAGTACATGGTGTGATTAAATAGACCACATTAACGTTTGTCTTGTAGACACACCCAGTAACACCAGGGAGTCATTAAGAATGAAAATTCCATGGATGCAGTTAAATGACTGTAGTATACTGACCCTGTAGTATCACGAAATCTGTGAAAGACTTTACACATATATTTAGGTAGTAAAGCAGTAATATAAAGCCAGTTTTGCCAGTTTGTTCCGGTGCATGAGCTCAAATCAGTTTTATGATGCTGATTTTATGAAAATCAGCTGAACCAGCATTTGTCATTGTGTGCCTGGCAAATTAAAAAGTAGCCTACATCAGCAAACTGTGCAGCCAGGATAACTAAATATGTCTTGTATTGCATAAGGAATAATAAAATATGACAATGTGATTAACCTAATATTATATTTGTTTATAAAAAAGGACCCGCTTCACTCTCTGCTTCTTCTTCAAATTTAGTGTTTTATTGGCTTTTGGCAAACCATCTTAGTGGTGCATTACTGCCACCAAGTGGACTGGAGTTGCTACACTGTCATTCATGGGCTTCATCAGACTCATGTATGTGCTGCTTGTGAGCGGATGCTGAGTCAAGTATGACACCTAGTGGTTAAATTCTGTACATTGGTCAGGTCCGGTGTTTAGATTAACATCAAACTGGTTAGAATATTTTCACACCCGCCCAAACCTTGAGAAACAGCTCTTGAAAAGACTAGACAAAGGGTCACCAAACAAGTTTAATTATGACTCATCTGTTTTATATTCCATCCATATACGCAAAGTGCATAGTAACATTTTCGCCATTGGTAGAGCTAGCAGGTGCCAAAGGTGGCACACATGCCGAAAGTTACCTTCCCCTGTTTAGACTCATGGTAAAAATGCTTATTTATGTCAATCGAAAATCAAATAGGGACGAGTAAAATAAGTGTCTTCACATTCACAGAGCATTCTTCAAATTTAACTAAAAAGGAAACAAATATTCAAAGACAAACAACTTAAAATATCTTGTATTTGTTTACTTTTTAGTTGGAATGAGTCAATCCATTTTAAGTAGTTGATAAATCTGAGATTGTGGCAATCCACATATCAGTCAGAGATCAGTTGTGAAATTTCACAGATGTTTATCCCATTGAGAGATTTGTGTTGAAATTACAGCTGCTATCGCTTTGAGGCGTACAGACGTACAGTATGGGGCCACCATCAATGCAGCATACGCATTTTGTCTCCTCCATTGCCAGAAAAGTCCCAAAGCATGAGACAGGAGGTGGGAGATCGCCAGTATCAGCCCATGATATCATGAGAAAGGAAGTGGGTTGTGCTAAATGTTCCCAAGATCCAATTTATGAAGTACTTCTGAAATGCACGTGGAAACAAAGGGCTCACATTTAGACACAAGCTTATATGTAAACGTCAGGATGTTTAGATTGTTTTGTTCCCATTATTGTGTCCACCCGCTACAGTGTCATCTTAACGCTTCAGATTTATAGTATTTGATGCAAGACTATTGCTTTGTACATAGATTACATTTTATGGTTATCTTTTATAAAACTGAGAGGAACTGAAACACAACTGAAAAATCAACAAACAGATCATTCCAAATGTCTTTTTAACTAGAGATAAGTGATAAGTAGATGACACTTTTTGCATTGTAGCATGGTGTGATTGATCAAATGGTTCGGCAAGCAAAAGCTGCCAGTTTTGTTATCTCTGTGCCGACAAAAATTACTTTTGAGCTTTGAACTGATTCCAACTCAGCACGGATCTCTTTAAGCTTGTTTGTAATAAAGTCTCTTATTGAGTTTTGGCAGAAACAGCAGTTTTCTTCAGCATCTATTGAGAGCCTGGACATAATCAAATCTTCCCTGTTAGTCAACATGTTGTTGTAGAGCACTTGTAGGCTATATAATAAATCATATAATCTGCTTCCTGTAGGAACACGTGAAATCAAAACAAATTTCCATAACAAACAAAATATACTACATCAAAGGGTTTATGTCTTTGAAATTGTCTATATCTCCAATACATTTGGAGAAGAGAATGCAAGAGGAGGAATCTTTTTTTTTTTACACATCAGACTCATTCAAGTTTGAAACCTCATTTTCTTCCTTAGAGTAGCTGACCCAGTGTTTGCACTCTGCTGGGACATAGGCCAAGGTATTATTGTTTTTTTACCCTTTCCATGATCATGCTTTTTCCCAAATGTACTAATCTGACACCACAAAAAAAAATAAAAAATCACCTTGAATGTTTTTTTAATGTATCAAGATTACTACCAGATCTAGACCACAGGCCCGAAAATAAGGCTCTAACATGCGCTTGGCAGGAGTGACCCTGACTGTGATAAAGTCTACAGAATGACAGCTGAGTGAAAACCTTTACATTGAAGCCAAAGAAATACCAAACAACACTATCAAGCAATTTACAATTCATGTCCTGGCTCAAGCAGAAAACTATTCACATAATTGCTCCAAATACACAGCCAACAAACAGTAGTTTCGGCTGCACCTTCAGTGACCTCGTCATATAACATTCATCATTAATGAACACGGTATTTATCATTCAACGGCCTGACACGACGGGCATAGAAGTAGGGTTACCGTTGTTTGGTGTATGGGGAAGACGCTGTCATCTTACGTCACAATGTGCATGCGTTCAATATTTAGGTGATTTCCTCGTAATCCAATGAATCTGTCAGAATATGATCCAGTGACGGCGTGAGACGGGCTCCTTTTTCCGACTGTTTCTTTGAATATTATGATATTTGTTCGACATGTTAAAATGAAATAGTTTAATAGCTGCCGTTGTTTTTATTTAATCGTAAAAGTGGGCTATTTCCGAACAGCGCACACAAAACGTATCACACGCAAAGGTCAAAGGTTGACCCCGCCCACATCGATAGGCCAGACCTTTAATTGGCCAGAAAAATATTAGTATGTCGAGAACACAAATCATATTCACACCCATTAAAATGTAAACAAAATACCCTTATTTGATTGGATAGGCAGTCTAAGGGGTTGTCCTATATATAGGAAGGTGGTCAAGGTTAAGTTCTATTTGGTTGCATGGCACTAAGTCCATAAATTGACAGTTTGTGAAAATGTATTTGTGCAATTTAAAAAAATAAAAACTAAGGCAAACTTAAAATGCATTAATCTGATTTAAATTACTTTGAGTAAACTTTAATCACAAGAAACATTAGCTACATATGTTGGGGGAGGGGAGGGGAGTTATTCTGGTGATTTTGTTCCTCATTTTTGTCTCAATTTGCCACTTAGGTCAAATATAAAAGAAACATTTTTCATGGTGGTGTCATAAATCATGTATGGGGGTATTCATCTTCACACCAATATAGCCCCATCAGAGAGGTTGTCTGTGAAGGAGTGAGTATTTTCAAAGGCTGCTCAGGATCAAAAGAACATGGGAAGGCTATGACACTGCCTGCACTAAATCACTTTTTATGGATCAAATTTCAGTCTTGGATCTCAGGAGAATTATTGGACATTCAATCAAGGAACAGATAAATCAACTCAAGTGCTTGCAAGTCTACTCCATTCCCTCAATAAACAAAAAAGGTCAAAGCAAGACGAGGCATCCTTAAACGCCACTGCCGACAAACTGTTATTATGACAATCAAATTTCAAACTTTTACTTTAATGCTACATTGTGCAATATTTTACTGTAAAACATATGTGCATAAATGAAACATGGTCTTGAGTAGATTCCCCAGTCCATAGGAGGAGACAGACATGAAAACGTACATCAAAATAGGTCCCCTGAGAAGCAATGTGCAAATACTACCTCCCTGGCTGCTCAACATAAGTGAACATACTTTAACTCTGCAGTTTTCTGATGAACTAAGAACATAATGTCTAGTGAAAGCCGGATATTCTAAGCAATCACTTATAGCTCGTTTTTTTAGAGCCCAGCTAATCTCATAGATAGCTGTCACAGTGCTCAGCTAATAGCACTGAACACATGGAGATGATACCAATCCTGTAATAAAAGCCTTACATTCGTACATCTTACAAGTGACTTCTGAATATATTTTACACATCAAAACAATTCAACACATCAAATGATGATTTAGACAAATCAATAAAAAGTCATATTTCAGATGTAAATCTCAAAACTATACACATAATTTCATCAGGCTCTACGGGTAGCATTTGAAACAAGATCTCAATGAATGAATGAATAACTGCATCGTTAAAAATAAACAAGTAATTGTCACAGACCACATACCTGTTTTGCCTGTAGGTATTGGTGGCCTTATTGCCTATTTATTCAAACAATTTGACAATGTTTGCACTAGATCCCATAAAACCAATGAAGCATATTGTAACAAGAGTAGTTGTTATTTGACTGGATGCTAGCATGACAAACTGTTTCCTTCTGATGTGTCCCCCTTGGGTGTATAAGTAAGATTCAACTTTAAGAAAAGTAGACCTTATAAACTCCTTGTTACCAACAACCAATCAGGTCATGACTGTTGTTTAACTGTGTGTTCACCCTGTGGACCCTAATCACAACCCTCATACATACGTACAGCGTGTTATGCATCAATTGCCTACAACCGTGGGGCATCTGGGTGTTATCATGTCCTGTTCATATGTGAGGATTGTCCCTCTCTGCGTCTTTGGCCAGGCTCTGCAGCAGAGACCCCTGGAAGGCCTTGTCGCATGACTCAGGGATCAGTAACTCAAGCAGCAGGTCACAGATGCAGTAGATCAGATGCCTGCACATAATCACACAAAATGAGGGTGAATGAAAGGCTGACATCAACTGTTATTAATACAGGAAAATATGGAATTTGAAATCATTAAATAGAGCAGATATATTTATTATTGTATGATGTGTGGCGCTGTGCATGACCTGACTGAAGACAGAAAACTGAGGAGTCAGGGAAAATCCCAAAAGTGCATTCTAAGTGCATACCAAAGGAGCTTTTCTAATTAGCGCAAATAGCTTCTTTTTTTTCAAAGTAATCAATTTCAACCTGGATCTCCTGTCATTGTATGCCCTCTCCTTTATTCAATAATATATATTAAAATATATATATTATTATGCTATGGTGCCCTATGAGTTGTTATTGCCATTTTCTTTGTCAATAGCTTTGTCATTTGTCATCATAGACACTTTGGACCAGTTTAACATTAATCTGGGCCTCTTCCCATTACAAACACTACCTCCAGTTTTTAAAGAAAACAATGCAATATTGCCAAAGGCAGTTCTGACTTGGATTCTTTCAAATAACCTCTCATTCTGTTTTCCCTTTTAATTTCCACCAGGACCATTAACAGTCACACAGCTTTAATTTAGACTCAGTTTAGGAGGCATGGTCTGAATACAAATTCAGATATATTTGTGACATAAAAAGATTCAGAGAGTAGCTATAGCAATAGATTGCACCACTACGGTTTAGAATGTTCTAGATATGATAACCAGAAATGCATAACCTGTTTACACTATAGATACAGTTCCTGAGCTCCTGAGTGTATCCGTCTTAAAACAGCAGAATCAGACGTATGTTTACTCGACAGCTCGGTTGTTGACTCACTTGTTTATCTGATGGTCCTGTAAAGACTCCAGGACGGTCTCCAAGCTCAGTCTGTACTTCTCACTTCCTAACAAGTCAGTGATGAGCTCTGCCACAGAGAATGAAGCAAATCAAAAAGAACAACATATCTTGAGGAGCCCACAAAATTCAAAATTTAACAGGTATTCAAACACCTACAATCTGAATCAGCTCTACATACCTGGCATCAGCTGCATTAGACAGTCCAGACATTGCTCCTTGGTTTCGTCTCTTTCGGCGGCACTACGCTCTGGTCGTGGTTGAGCAGGCAGCGTGCCGCCTGGCCATACAGCTTCCTGCAGCACTTGAAGGTAAATCACCCAACAGGGGGCACTGGTAAGGTGGGCAACCCCTAAATCCAACCATCTGAAACAGAATCCGTAGTTTAATTCAGTACTGTTCCTCTGTGCATGGGCTTCTTCTACTGGATATCACCAAACAAACAAGTGAAAATAAATGCATGTATAGTAGTATTGGTTGATTAGGAAGGAAGAAAAGACATGCACACAAAGGGAAAGCAACACACACAAGTATTCTAAAAAATCTCTATGAACCATCGCAGGAGAATGAACATTGTTTACTGGCATGCTTAGTGAACCCTAAAACTCCCAGAGGCATATGTTAAGTCCAAACATGGAGGCCAGTATGATCAGTTAGTGACAGCAGGACACAAGAGATTAGAAAATCACAGTTCCCACGGACTGTGTGGTAATAACAAACTCATTTATGATTCTAGATTTCAAGTGAGGCATAAATATTTAAAGAAAAGGGTAATATTTTGAAAGGCAATCTGAGAGAATGTCATGCAGCAAGCGAGTGCTACAAACCACGTAGTGCTTATTAGAAAAGAACCCAACGTCTGGATGTTCAGCTGTATGAAGGGCAAATAATAGAGAGCAACAATGTCAAATGCCAGTAAATAGGTCTGCAGTCACGTCATTAACTAGTATCAACTGCAGTAATCTTGCAACTGCTGTGTCAGCCTAATTAATCATTATAATAAATATGGGATTATATATTATTTAAAAAATACATGCATTCCTGCCTTCTTCAGGATAGACATTGAGTTATTTGCATGTTAAGATGTATGTACAGTAGGATAATACTTGTGAAAGCTACATAGAAGCTGAAAATAACACTTGCCTCTCAATGAAGGTACCAAAGAGCAGTCTGATGGTCTTCTGTATGTTCTCAGTGCAAAGCCAACTCCACTGGTCCTTCATCAGCAGACACAAAATGTTCAAAGCAACATCTGCCACAGCTGTGTCTGCAGTGCACAGCAACAAACACAGACACACAATAAATTCACAGCAACACAACAATAGGATCACCTTAAAACACATATGACACACTGTACAGACAAAAGGCATCAAAGGTGAA
Source organism: Anoplopoma fimbria (assembly GCF_027596085.1). Taxonomy (NCBI): domain Eukaryota; kingdom Metazoa; phylum Chordata; class Actinopteri; order Perciformes; family Anoplopomatidae; genus Anoplopoma; species Anoplopoma fimbria. The sequence continues at coordinate 15,902,300 of NC_072472.1, read as the reverse complement.
TAGTGACTAATAGAAATACTCAGTAAATGTCTAAAGAAACAATGGAGTTTTACTGCACCCAAGTGGTGATGTTGAATTACTGCATGTTGATTCTAAAGGGTTAAACCCTAACTTCTGTACCGACATTATGGATACATTTAAGACAAGACTGTTACAATTGAATATATATACATTAAAAAAAGACCTGTGCCATGAGTTTTCCCTGACGTCTTCTTGTCTAAGCCAAGCTGCTCACATCTCTGCTTGGCTGTCTCTTTCCCATTCTGCTCACATAAAAGCCTTTCCTGCTCTTGGACGAAGCTCTCCAGGCCTGACAGTGACATGCCATTGAGGATCTATAATGAGCAAAGCAAACATGTCAGCTGTGTCCAGTTTCTGTTTCTCAACACACATTTATCAATCGACAGTCAATACAGTATGGTAACTCACAGCGCTGCCTTCACTAAAGCAGTATGTCACTTTAGGGTGTAGGTCAGGTATGTTGAGAGACGGGGAAACTTTGCTTGGGAACATAAGCCTCCTGATGCATGAAACAAAAAAACAGCGATCCAAATGTTTTTCATATAACACCAGATAAACAAGATAATTCAAAGTGTCCTTAAGTGGAGACTCTGTAGTGATTTTTGTTGACATCCTGCACTCTATGTTTGAATTGATTAGTCAAATCGGTTATGAGACAGACCTATGGGTTTTTGGTCTCAAAATTAAACTGGGGTAAGTGGATGAGACACAATTAAAAACATTCCTGCTACACAAAATAAAATGGATTTATGTTAGAATATATTTTTCTTGTAAATCCCTGGATAATGTTAAAGCCTCTTAGATTTTTTCAAATGACTCTGAAGTCTAGTGGTCACAACTCATGGGAAAAGCAGACTGTGATGATGGGTCACAAGTGGAAACTGCTGTTATAAGTGGTCACCATGGGAGACATTTTGGGAACAATGGCACCGGACTGGTATAGAGGTCTCACCTGTACTTTCTGCTGTCAATTGTTCTTCCGTCAGCATCTCCCTCTAGGTCGTCCATTGGACTGAGGGGCTCAGGATGAGGGAAAGCTGTCTTCAAGGTGTCTAAAGCATTTTCCATCATCTTTAATGATGGAGAAGACAGGATATTATTAAAGTCCTCGAAAACAAAATACATAGATCATACTTTTCCATTGAATCTATAGTGTTGATTAGCAAGCTTTACGCAGCTTTTGTTTACCTTTGGACAGAGCCAAGGTAGCTGTTCCCTTTGCTTCCAGTATTCATGCTACGTTACGCTAACCAGCTTCTGGCTTCAGCTTCATATTAAGATGTATTCATATTCACACACACACACAGACATCAATGTACTCTCAGTAAGAAATAGACAAAATACCTAATTTAGTCAGAGAAATTATAAACTACTTGTATTTTTCTTACAACAACACTCAGAGGATCTACAGCATGAAGATTCCTTCTAACCTTATCAATTCTTGACTTGGCAAAAGGCTTTCTTCCAAAATATGAGCAGTCATTTGAGTTGACAGCCAGGAACTCTTGCATGTCCTCACTGTTGGATGTCTCAGGAATGCTGCTCAATTGCTTGAAAAAAAACCAATCAAATTACAGAATCACATAAATCGTTTCATTACAGAAGTTTCGATCCCGATACCTACTTTAAGGAACGTATCCAGTTGGCTTTTACGGGCTTCAACCTTTTCGCTGTCTGCGTTGCCAAATGGTAGGTCAGGGAACATTTTTTTGGGGCCTTTGACATCTGAAATACATTACATAGATTTGCAATGATGCATCTGTCGCGGTAGACTACAGTTCAATTGTAAATTAATAAAGACGATAGTCCCTTACTCTTGATTACTTTCTTGACCTCAGGCTTCTCCTCTAAGCGTGTTTGCAAATTGAGGAACTCGCTGTATCTCCGGTTGACAGTGTGACAGGACACCGGTTGCAGAGTTTCACCGTTTTCCGCTGGAGCCATTGTCTCGAACTGTGAAACGGAAAGTGGAAGTTAATGTGTGCTAATCAATCATGCATATTTAAATATCAGGAAGTAGGAGGTGGCATTACCTTTACAGTGTAGAGAGTATAGGGATGTGTGCTTGTGCCACGCTGTTCCTTTGCAGCCACAGTGCCAGAAATTTGCACATTCTGGATGTTCACAGCTGCAGCTTGGATGTTGGGGGAATCAAAGCTGCAGGAGTTAAGACAAAGTCTTCTTGGAGGACATGTTGGGGATTTCTCTTGGGCTATACCTGCTGGCCACTGGGAGTCCTCGGGCACCACTGGCTTCGGCCCAAGAGTTTTCAGAGGGCCGAAGCACCCGAAAGCCTCATCGTCCTTTAAAGTGATCGCGTTGCAGATGTTCGTCGGAGAACCGCAGTCGCAAAAGCCTCCTGTCAGGTCATCTTCGGAGTCCGATTGGATAAAGGAGTCCAATGAAATCATTTTGGGCTCTGGTGACTGGGAGAAGCGGCCAGATGTGAGTGACCAGCAGTTCACCTTGCATTGGGTGAGCAAACCTACATGGCAACCTTCTACTTTCCCGTAAGACGTCAGGCTAACCATGCTGCCCTGCGAGGAATCCCTCTCACAGATGCTGCTCTGGCTCTGCATATCATCAAGGTCAGAGGTGTTTCTGCTGCTGAGGCCGGTCGGATCGGAAGAAGACAGTGACCTGCAGGTGGTCCAGGACTCCTGCTGGATCTGACATCTATATAGAGCAGCTGGGATCTCATCCACGTTCATTTCCTGTGACTCTCTGGACCTGGTGATTATGTCTACAATGGTCTGGTTGAGCCAGTCGGGATCGGACACCCTGCTTATGAGCGGCAACAGCACGTTGCATGTGATGAGCTCTGTAACCATGTAACCTCCAGTCCTGGTTTCCATCTGGGGGTATGGAACTAGCACATGTAAGACGAGGTTAACCAGAGCTCTCGAGTAGCTGAGCTCAGCGGCTGCACTGCTCACAGCTGGGTGGGGGGCGTCTACCTCACTGTAGAGCTTCCAGAGGCTGAAGCTCTGCTTTTGCGTTGACTGTATCTGCCTCGCCGTCATGTAGCTCTGCAGGTGACAGCCATACAGCTCTAGCAGCCGTTGAACCAGCGCCTTTCTGTCCACTCGCCGCGCGCGCTCCTTCAGTTCCATCACCGACTCCAGCATCGAACTACGCACCGCACGTTCAAACTCCCCCTCCACCTCTGGGAGCAGAGTTCGATACCACGAGGACACAAAGTCACGCACCGCTTTGTGGACGGCGCTGTGGATCTCGTGGTTCAACCTCCACTCATGTTCAGGCGAATACAGAGGCGGGTTAACTTTGCCAAGGGGCAAAAAGTGTTCCAGGTGGAGGAGGCTGTTCGCGTCCAGCACGGCACGGGACCCGAGCCAACCTCCGAGAACCACCAAGAGACTGGTGAAGACGCAGAGGAGCCAGACATTCACGAGGAGATGGAAGAGGACGAGCCATGCCAGCAGAGCTCCGAGCCCTAAGAGCCTTCGCTGCCCAAGTACCTCTGATAGAGTCCAGTGATTAGAGCCCGTTGTGGAAGGCATTGGAGTCAGCTTGTGTAATGTGTCCTGTTGAAGAAAGACTGTGATATATTATGTCATATAAGAAGCATACAGAATAAAGGCAGTGATGCTGTAGATTGTCTGCTTCATTTGATTTATAACCCCTTAATAAACAAACAACACTGTGCAAATCATTATGATAAAGCCAGTAACTTTAGTTGCACAATTTTGTTGTATAGTATTGGGACTTTTTAGTGTTTAGAGCAGAAAATCGATTTATCATATCACCATTTGGTCTACAAATGTTGAAAAAAAGAAAATTGCATTCATTCCACTTTCACACATTCCAAGGTGACAACTTGTTTTGTCCTAACAGTCCAAAACATTAACAATTTAATTGCGATGACAGAAAAAAAGCAGCAAATCCTGACAGTGGAAAAGCTGTAACTAGAGAATGTTGGTATTTCATCCTAAAAATATGATTTATCTATTCAATTACCAAATAGTTGGCAGTTCATTTTCTGTGAATCGATACATCGACTAAACTTTGCAGCTCTTCTGTTTTTACATGAATTCTGGTTTTGTGTGTCACTGTCATACATCATTTGGAATATACTTGTAGATTATTTCTCATTTATTCGCCACTGTACAGTACCAACAACATTAAAATTAAGACAGGTTTAATAGCTATGCTTTATTGAATTCAAAACGCTGACCAAACAACTTTTTCACTCTCTAACTATTTGCTGTGTAGGAGGTATGCAAAATATTTACTTAAGTAAAACAAATACCACAGTACAAATATACTACTTTAGAAGTCAAAGTCCTAGATTTGAATTGATTGAATGAGCAAGTAAGATGTAGTTATATAGCACTTTTCAAAAACATAAGTCACAAAGTGCTTAACAAGAGCATTTTAACATACAAGAAACAAATGGTAGAAGATGAAGTGACTACACGGGCCACGTGTTTAAAAAGTATACTCAGTATCAGCAACAACATTTAATTCAAGTATCAAATGTAAAATAACTCATCATGCAGAGTGGCTGCTACTGTTTGTATTATCCTATCACATTATTTTATCATTATTTTTGAAGTATTAATATGTATGTTGATTCATTTTGTCGGTGGTCAAGATGGAGCTACATTCAAAGACATTATATGATCTGCATGTAAAATCTGAATTTGAAAAGTAACCAGTAACTATAATTCTTGAATAAATGTAGTGAACAAAAAAGAATAAAAATGTTTCTCTGAAATGTAATACTGGAGTAGAGTCAGAGTAGCCTATACACACCTCATAATTATACTTAAGTACAGTCATACTGCAATTTTCTACCAGGCATATTAACCAGATAGCCATGCACTATTATTATCATTAGAAAGTAACAATATGTCCACCTTACGGCAGCAGCAACCTAATTATAATGCAGTGTAATGACATGTATGACGTAGTTCAACTTGTTGCCATGGCAATATGTAAACTTCCAGGTACAATCAGTCCTCTGCTGCCTGTTGTTGACTACAAGCTGTAACACTGAAGCTATTGTTCTTAAGCCTTTTAACTAAACCGACTAATGCACACCTAGCATACACAGCTAGCCTACAGCCTACTGACATGATACTACTACCATAAGAAATACTCAGCCCTGTTGTAAAAGCAGCTGTGAGACAGTAACAATACATTACCTACGAGGTTGTAGGAGCTTTATTACACACATACAAGCAGTATAGGATGTCCTCCTCCTCGGGACGTTGCTTTAATCCTCCTAACAAAGATAATCTGGGTCAGTCTGCAAGTCAAGATAGACAGCTGGCCCATATGGACTGTACTAGCTGTTAGGTGTCCATTTGACCTGCCAGAAAGCAAAGCTCTGTGGTCTGGTGTAATGTGGTTGCACGAACTTATGAAATAAGCTGGCTAGAGATAAATAAATATGTCAGTTAAATTAATAAAAGATTAAATGTCTGTTTGTTTCTCTGTCCCTACTCTTCACAATCTTCATTCCCAGGCCCCTCCATTGTCATTTTTTCCATCCACCAGATGTCCTCAGACATTGTTCTCATTCACCAGACTGCCACACCTGCTCTTACTCTGCCGGGCCTTCTCCACACACCTTCTCCCCTGCATCCCCCAATAACCCATCTGTTTGCCATATATGCAGCTCTACAAATACCGACTTCCTCTTTTCTTTGCCAGTTTATCCTAGTTGCCATGCACCTTGTACTTTGGTTTTCTAACAACTTGACTCTGACTCTGTTTTGTTTCCTGGACCTGAACCTGTCTGCCGAGCTTCAACTTATCGATTTAATGAATCACTGAACTGTACAAGTCTGCCTACATTCCAGTGTAATATGACTTTGGAAACATATGTTCAAAGTAATTAATATCTCTCTTCTAACCTACGACTGAACATGTTAGTAACCATGCTGTTTGAGTTCTTGTTTTTCCAGCAACATGTGCTTTTTGTTTACATTTTGATCATGTGGTGTTGTCATGTGTTTTCTGTTTTTGTTTTGAAAAGTCATGTGGCTCTGACTCCACCCTGTCTTTGTTTGTTTTCTGCCATTTTGTGTGCACACCTGATTTCTGTTTGTGGTGATTGGTTTGTGGGTATTTAAGCCTGGTGTGCCTTGTAGTCTCTGCCAGATCGTGCCAGTTAATACCTGAGCCTTTCCAGCGTTTAGTAAGTCTTGTTATACTCTGTCTGCCTGTGATTTTTGACCTTTGCCTGATGTTTGGCTTGCCTTGTTTGGATTCTGTGTTTTGGATACCTTTGCCTTGTTCTGACTTTTAGATTTTTGACCTCTGCCTGCCTGTTGACTACGAGACTGTTTTTGCCCTTTGGATTGTTGCTTGAGAACTTTATTAAATCTACTCTGAACCAAGAGCTGTGTGTCTGCTAGTGGGTCCCTTTTCTACTGAATCCCTAACAGAAGAAAACATCAACATTTTCAAATAAATCCGTGTTTTGAGACACGTTGATGTTGTAACCGTATTTCAGCCGGCCTAAATCGGTCACCTTCCAGTCTCACCGACCGTCTATTCCAGTGGTTCTCAACCTTTTTTCAGTGATGTACCCCCTGTAAAATATTTTTTCAGCCAAGTACCCCCTCACCAGCGCAAAGCATTTTTGGTTGAAAAAAAGATGTAATACACAGCACTCTGCCATCAGTGTCTGATTTATTAAACTGTCAACACTGAAGATTGCATTGTTGCAACAAAGGTTGTCATTTATGAACTTAAACTTTTATTTTATTGAATATTTATTAAATAACTATTTTGTAAAGGATTTTTGAATGGATGCTAATTTTAAATATATATTTTTTTAAATCTCACGTACCCCCTGGAGTGCCTTCACGTACCCCCATTTGAGAACCACTGGTCTATTCTAGCCTCATCCCCTGAGTATAGTCCTAGATGTGTCATCACTGTACAATGGTGCGCTCTCAAAAGTTCGCAGTGCGCATGCTCAAACCTCCTGCTCTCTGCAGCTCTCGTCCAGCAGCAGCACGCAGACCTAACGAGCAACATTAGTATCCATCCACGTTAGGAGTTAACATGCCCCCAGTGAAGATCGAGACTTCAGGTAAGCCTTCTGTCTTTAGTGTATGCTTAACTGTAACGTTACACACAAAACGGGGCAGTTTGTTTACCGGATGTTGGTTTCAGAGCGCAGTAATTATTATTATTATTATTGATGGGATATCCTAACACCCATGTCTGGACGCACATCGCCCGTTATCGCTAAAACCTCATTTTGCGTCTTCACATATTTATAGAATAACTGCTGTTATCTTAATATGTTGGTATCTTCTGATGCAGAGCGATCAAGGCTGCACAGTTTATGTTGGCAGGACAGTTTGTTCTCCACTCGGTGCAACTCCTCTCGTGTCAGGTTTCATTTTACAGCCTGCAGGTAATTTAATAGGGAAAAAAATGAAATTGTTGTTGAATAAATTTACCATTGACAATATGCTGTATTCGCAATGCAAACAGCCAACGCGTAGGCTCTATTTACATCACATACAGGCTGTGTACAGTCATAACGCCCCGTGTTACGCATTACCCGGAAGACTGTGTTTTCTCTACAGATGTTAGAGTGAGACATAAGTGAAGGTAAATCATGTTGTTGTTGTTGTTTCTCCCAGAAACACAAACTGGGATAAGCAAGGCGGTGCTCACGTGTAAAGAGAGACAAGGCACGTGTAATAGTGACGCTTTTAATATATCAGGTTGCATTACGAATCAAAACATCGTGAAAAAACTATATGTTCCACATTTGCCCTTCATGATGGAGTTTAATGACCGGGTTGACAAATAGTTTTTTTAAGAACTTCCACTCCACATTTAGATTTTAAATATAATACAGACAAAACAGCTTTTATTTTGAAAGTAGAAGGAATGCACAGGACCCTATGTGCTCAAATTGAATTTGTGTCCCTGACTCTGCTCTTGGTACTACTGCCAAAAGTGAGACTGAGCAGTATTGTGCAATAATAGTTAATATAGTTTTTTTTTTTCTGTCTGTAAATATTATATTTCAGTTATTGTGTTTTTCTACTGTTTTTATTGCTTATTTATAATACTTGTTTTTTTATTTTTATTTTTATTTTTTATTTTCATTTTTATTTTTATCTTGTCTTTCTTTACTATGTCTCTTGTGTGCACTTTAACTCTATGCTGCTGTAAGCCTGCAAATTTCCCCGCTGCGGGACTAATAAAGGATTATCTTATCTTATCTTATCTTATCTTATCTTGTTCATAACCAACAGTACTGCTGCGGTTCTCTGGCCAAACAACACAAAGTCACAGTGACCGACTTTAGTCGGTCACTGTGACTTTGACTTTGTGTTGTGTGACTTTTCCCCAAATGTACTGCTGCACCTGTGAGCCATAATACAAAGTTTTCAAGATCAAGGTCAGCTCGGTCAGTGTGTAGTTTCCAGGGTACTGACATTTCACTGACACTGACCTCCGACACACTTAGACATTTTAAAAAGTGAGTTAAAACATCTTCAGCTTTGTTGATCAGGGGAGGAATCAAAAAAAGATGAATTATCATTTGGTGCAGTCAAATGCATCATGTGTGATCTGCCCACACACAAATTAGTTACCTGATAGTTTGGTTTAGGTAAATATAATATGGGTTTGACCCTGTGTTTATGTGTTTCCTACAGATGATGCTAGGTCTGCTGACAATGGCAAGGCCAAGGAATGCATGACCTCAGCATTAAAGGGACTAGAGACGATTGAGCCTCTAGTCCGCTCCGTAGAAGAGACCCCTGAGCCAATCTCCACTGAAGTAAAAGGCACCATTCCCTCCTGGATCAATGGCAAACTCCTCCGCAACGGCCCCGGGAAGTTTGAGTTTGGAAACACACAGTGAGTTGGAAACACCTCAAAGTACAAACTAAAAAAGTTTCCGATCAGATGTGATTAAGTCTATTCATTTCATCACAGCTACAACCACTGGTTTGACGGGATGGCCATGCTGCACCAGTTCAAGATGGAGAACGGTCAGGTGACGTACATGAGTCGGTTTCTGCACAGCGATGCCTACAAGAACAATTGTCAAAAGGACCGCATCGTGATGTCAGAGTTCGGTACCCTCGCCATGCCCGACCCCTGTAAAAACTTCTTCCAGCGCTTCCTGTCTCGCTTTGAGATGATGGGTGAGTACACTGAATAAGAAGGGATGGAATAAAGTATAAATAAATAAAGGAGAGGGCTCAGACCGTTCAACTGTAGTTGACTCATTGTGCAAGAATGTTGCTTCACTTTTATTTTCTATCTTTCTCTAAGGTATAAATGAAACACAGTAAGTTATTTGAGCCAGGCAGAAAGATCAGGCCAAGTGTTTGTACAAACTGTCTTGCATAATTTGTACTGAGGCCTGAGGGGTGGGGCCTCTAAAGTACTGCATGTGTAGAGGCTACATAAGAACATGTGCGACAGTGGGGGACCAGAAGGGGCATTTTCTGTGCTCAAATGTTTAACATTCCCACCTGTTTTTCCAGTGTAACTGCAAGCAGCAAAATGTTTACTTAGATTTCTGTTAAAGGAGGAAGACTTTCACTAAAGGCGAGTAATCCTGTGTTTCTCTTTGTTACAGTGCCCACGGACAACGCCAGTGTGAGCTTTGTGAAGTACAAGGGGGACTACTTTGTCAGCACAGAGACTAATTTTATGCATAAAGTGAACCCAGAGACCTTAGAAACATTGGAAAAGGTACAATCATTTTCATCATGGAGTAATAGATATTAATATAATGTAGTTAATTATATGTTACATAAAAAACACATGATCTGTCTTCTGTTTTGTAGTCCATCAGCCACAATCATCATCTTTCCCATCTTTCTCCGCAATGTTTTTTTTAGGTAGACTGGAGCAAATTCATTGCTGTAAATGGAGCCACTGCCCACCCACACTCTGACCCTGATGGTACCACCTACAATATGGGCAACTCCTATGGAAGCAAAGGTCAGTCCAATTCTCCAAACGCCCCACATTAAGGTTTATATAAATCAACAGCTGAATGATTTATATCACACATATTAGAATAAAATAAAATGATCCCGGCCATTCCAGGAGCCCTGTACAACATCATCAGAGTGCCTCCTGAGAAGACAGATGTCAAAGACACCCTACAAGGAGCCAAAGTACTCTGCTCCATTGTGCCTGCCAACAAGTCACATCCTTCCTACTACCACAGCTTTGGTGAGCCGGACTCCTGGATTTATCATTTGTTAGTGATGTCTGTAATATTTTATTATGCAGCCCTCAGTTACAAAGCCCTGTAACACCCTTCTCCTGCTTCCAGCCATGTCTGAGAACTACGTGGTGTTCGTTGAGCAGCCGATTAAGATGGACCTGCTGAAGATCGTCACGTGCAAGCTGAGGGGGAAGGCTTTGAGTGACGGCATCTACTGGGATCCCAAACAGGAAACTGTCTTCCATCTCGTTGACAAGAAATCAGGCGAGGTAGGATGTGACTGTTATTATTAAGTTACGCCTAATGTAGGAAAGTCTATGGAAAATCTTCTTGCTTTGGAACCCAAATTTTATTGTGTATTCTGTTCCACAGGTCAGCTCGGTGAAGTACCACACCAAAGCCATCTCCACCTTCCATCAGATCAACGCCTTCGAGGAAGATGGATTCCTGATGCTCGACATGTGCTGCTCAGACGACGGCCAAGCCATCAACAACTACCTCATCCAGAACTTACGCAAGTCGGGCGAAGCATTAGACGAGGTCAGTATATAATTACATGATTCAACACTCTCGTTACTAAAGAGAAAATCCACCCTGAGATAAAGTAAAGTATTAAATCACTGCTCAGCATTATGGGCTTTGTTAATCTTTTTCATTTGTAATGAATAATTGCTAAATACTTTTTTTGTCAGTCAATAGTTTTAGATCTGTTCATCAAATAACTAATTTATGTTTTAAAGTGTACTGTTGCTGTTTAGGTCACGTTTGTTCAGTCTTTTTGCAACAAGAGACAAAAAGACATACTGTAAGAGAGGGACCTGTGAAGTTCACACATACTTCATATCCTGTGTGGTCACATTCCCAGGTGTACAACACCATGAGCAGGGTTTTCCCTCGGCGTTTTGTTCTTCCCCTCCACGTGACTGCTGAAACCCCAACAGACCAGAACCTGAACACACGGCCCTCCAGTGCAGCAACATGTGTCAAAATCAGCAAAGAGAAGGTAGGTTGGTCAGAAATGTGTCCTGACAAGCTCATTTATATCCAAAGTATTCAGCTTCTTTACTTTAGTTGAAGTAGAAATAGATTGTTGTAAAAAATACTCTAGTACTAGTCTTACAAATAGGAAAATAACAATACAAAAAGTTAAAATACTGTATGATTATGTTATTGAATTATATTATTACAGATCTATTAAGACACAGAACATTTGTTGAATGGGAAATGTACACCTACTTACATGCCATAAAGTAACCGCTTAATATGTAAGTAACAGTAATGGGATTGCTTAATGTAGAAATATAATAATAAAGTCTGTGATTTGGGGTGTTTATTTTCATAGCTGTATATATATGGAGGAGGACATGCAGAATTAGCCAAGAAAGGAATACAATTCTTATTATCCTTATAAATGGTTTCTGCAATGATTGACTGATACTTATTTTTGAACCAGCAGGGATGACACGGTTCACTTCTTCAAATCAAATCAACGTTTATTTGTCTCATACACAGTACGTGTAGTTAAGTTGTTTTTTTGCCTAACTTATTTAATAAAACAAATTAATGTAAAATAGTTTACAAAATAAACAATAGAAATTAATGTTTCAGAGAAGTAAAAAAACAAAACAATGAAACAGTATAACCACGATTGAGTTTCAGAAGAATTACAACAATATAACCGGTATATCATATTCAGTGTGTGGCAGGTGGATGAATTAGAAATGAAACGGTGAATTGTGTGTAATAATGAGTTATAGATGAAAGGCAATGGCTCAAGAGCCGGATGGCCTGAGGGGAAAAAACTTCTCATCCGTTTTGGCAAAAGTGATAGCCGACTGTTAACTCGTTCTTTGTCAAAACAGGTGTTCTGCCAACACGAGGATCTCCATGGCGACGACCTGAGCGAGTATGGTGGCCTGGAGTTCCCTCAGATCAACTATGGGAAATATAACACACGGCCATACCGTTATTTCTATGGCTGTGGCTTCAGACACCTGGTGGGAGACTCACTGCTTAAGATGGACCTGAAGGACAAGTCGATCAAGGTGTGTGTGTGTGTGTGTGCTCGCTCAATGACTGTATTTACGGCAACAAAAAATAATCCTCATCATGGAAAATAGCTTACGCAATGCTATATTGTAAGATTCATTTTATGCTACAATCTTGATCAACAACAAAATAACACTCTTAATTCTCCCATTGACAAACAAAAATAAGTTAGAATAATGTCAAAATGATGTTTTAACATTAACAGCTCTAAACATTGTAGTAAAGGTATGATAACACTATTTGTGAATATAATATACAATTGTGTGTGTGAGCTCAGGTTTGGTACCAGAAGGGTTTCTTCCCGTCAGAGCCTGTGTTTGTGCCGTCACCTGACGCCGTGGACGAGGACGATGGTGTCATCCTCTCTGTGGTTCTCACCCCCTCACAGGTAAGACTCTGTTTCTGAAGATGCACAGGAATTGTAGGAGAGACTACATGATGAGAAAGAAAGGGCAGAAGTAAAAGTGCTGGTCACTCTGGTTACATCAGTGTTATTATGTGCCAGTTCATAGTATATATCTATAACAGCAGCAGGCCTTTAAGTCCACCTTCATATTTTCTTCCAAGTCTGGTATTAACTGGACACATAACCCATCATCAATAATCATAAGGGAGATTAAATGTGCATGAATTGACACAGAATACATTTTAATTGTTTAAAGATTGAATGGAAAAGGAGAATTAAATCTTAAATTAAACTGACTTCTTTTGAGAGTGTGCAGAGAAAATATCACAAATGTAGCAAATAAAATATCCTATATATATTTTTTTTCAATATTTCAATCATTTATTAAAGAGCAGCATGTTTCTGAACTGTCCATTCTAATTGCCTCATTGAGCCACTTGTGTCAAACTTGTCTAATAAGATGTTTTGGTCCTCTCTGTAAGTAATCCCACCGATCTTTTCTCTCCAGGATAAAGGAACATTCCTTTTAGTTTTGGATGCAAAGAGCTTTGAAGAAGTGGCAAGAGCCTACGTGCCTGTTAACATGGCTTATGGCTTCCACGGTACCTTTGACGTCTCTGCATAGACCTGGTTCTGTTTCATTCAAAGTGTTTCTTCAATGAATGTACTACCAAAAATGCCAAACTCAGCAGTATCCATTACAACCACTATATTCCTGATGGTACTGAATTTTTGTTGCACTATATGAAGTAAGATGCAGTGTTGGGTTAAGCTTGTTTCCACTACATGGTACTCACTTTTTTTTACCAGGTTGTTTTCCTCTATGCCGTGTTTTCACCTCAAAGTATTGCCTCAGTTTAGGCGGGATTATCAGTTGATCGCTGTAGCAACGGTGCGTGAAACTGCTGTGACGTCATCCTAAGCGATATACTTGCTGAATAAATTCAATGGCAACCAAACAAAGGAACTTCTGCACAATTGTAAAGCGTGGTGTATGTTTTTTGGAGTTTATGTCGTAGTTTTGTAAGCCATTTTTTCTTTTTTAAATCAGGGTTGAATGAATAAAAAAAATTGTGGTCGCTATTGACTGTAGCTTTGCTACTTAAATGGACAGTGTGTAGGATTTGGTGGCATCTGGCAGTGTGGTTACAGATTGGCCGTCCTTTCCATAATAACAATACTTTCAGAGCAACGGAAGTCAGAGGACAGCTGTCGGTACCAGGGTTTTGCACTCTAAGGTTTCACAAACGAGTCTCAGAACTACGTGTTTGGTTTGTCCGTTCTGGGCTTTTGTTAAAAAATGGCGGTGCAACATGGCAGACAACTTTTCTTAACTTCAGGTGCTTATACATTGAACTGAAGTGATTACATTAAAACATAGCATATTATATTCCATTTCTACTAATAGATCTCCCTAAATGCTACACACTGGCCCCTTTAAAAATGAATGGTTTGTGCAATTGATGTATAAAGAGAACTGGTTACCGCGTCAGAGGCGGCGCCCCGGTAATCCCTATGAAAGTTGCTCATGAAGCAAGAAAAGTTTGACTTAAGAGTATAGAGTTCAGCTAAAAATACCCGGGTCTTCTGTATCATGGGGCACACAGAGCAGGCACACTAGCATTTCCTTTAACCCCCCCTCCTTAACTTTTACTATCTAATGGTTAAAAGTGTCTCTCCCAATGCTTTACTGACTGAATGTTGTGGTACTTTTCTAAACTGATACTTGGTTTGTAGTAACATCCAAAACAAGGTTAATGGCATTAAGAGCCCAAATAAACTCGAAGATACTTATAATGTTACATAATTATTGTTATAATACTCAGCCTTAAACTGGTACTTGTGACTTATTAAACTGTAGCATCGAACTTGTGATTTCAGGTTGCATGATGTTTCAAGTGCCAAATTAACAATGTATTTTGTTTTTACAGAGTTTATACTTATTTTATACTAATTTTCCAATAAAATACTTTACCTCCATCTGAGCTGTCAAGTGTTTTTACAAAGTTGTGGAGTGTCTGTGCATCCGATATAAACAGATAATGTTCAGAATATGCTTTTATATAAAAACATGTTTCATAATTTTATCATTTATATTGCCTCAATGTATTATACAGAGAAAGAATGGATTCCCAATATCTCTAGATGGGGCTTTTTTGGAAAAATAAATCCCATTTTCATATCTTATTTTCTAAGACGTATATTTTTTTATTTCATCACATCAACTTTCTTTTCACTTCCTTTACTTTTTTTTTTCAAATGAGAATTTTCCTGAACTGCTTACAATATTTTCTCTTTAAATTTATATAGAATTTTTTTTAACCCAATTTCATATTATTTTTAAGTCAGATATGTCTATTAAAAACTGTGTAAAAATCCGATGCTCAGAGCAAAAACATTGGTAAATATTTTATTGGGCTTAATGTTAAAACACAATTGAGAAATTGTTCTGTTTTACAACATGGATTTATCCACAGTGAGTTTAGAAATAGGCCAACAACTCTGCAGTAGATAATAAACCAATGCAAATATTATCTTAATATTAAATGCTCACAATTTTTTTTTGGGGGGGGGATTTTCTTATGCCGATATACTGTAATGTTCACATGGAAACTGCAGAGGTACTTGATTTTTTTTCATAACTTAACAGTTTATTATAAAAAGTATTTTGAATTGGAGACATATATTATTAAGATTTATTATAAACTGTTGTATGCACTTAAAATAAACTATGTTTATACTACACATTTTAAACCTTTTAAATCTTGTCTTTTCACTCTGCATACATATTAATAACATATATACATTTAGTCAAACACAAGATTTAGTTATTAACAATAGTATCTCAAGACTAAAGTTCTATAAACTATTTTACTGTGGAGAATATCCCCTGAGAATATGTAATCATTTCAATTACTGTATGACTAACCAGTAGACCAATGGAAATAAAAAAATAATTACTTTAAACTTTATTGGTGTTATTCGGAAAACCCCTTACGGCAAACCAATGAAATGTTTGCTAATGTTTTTTTCTTTGTCTGCTGGGAGAAATCCACACATCATCCACAAGAGGTCAGCACGAGACGCCGTTTCAGCTGCCGTCAGTCTTACAGTAAATGTGCAGTGTCGGGAAATTAACCTATTTATTTGTTAATAAAGAGTTAAAATAAGATAGTTGCATGATGCTTTGGCTTGTATATGTGCAGTTCGACAACAGGAAGTCCTTGGGTTTGTGAGCAGCAACAATGCAACTTCTCCCTTCAGTGACTGTGTTGCACTTTCTGTATTGTAAAACCCCGTCAACAGCAGCCTCTTCTGCATCATTGTGAATCTTAACAGATACACTTCACAGCTCATACAGCAATCTGTAAAGAAGCCAGACTCAACATGGGCACACTGGCTATATAACAGGGATCAATTCTGTGACCTTCTCACAATTGAACAGTCTGTAACCGCCAGCCCATCCTGTCACTTGAAAAACATACTGCAAACAGTGGAGGAGCCTGGCATTGACCCTTGGAGGGGTTAATTACAAGTCTGTGATCTGAACAACTGCATTTATAGGACACCTGAGAGTGGGAAAAAACAATAAAACAAAGATAAAATACAAAAAACAACTACAATTCATTTTTTGCTATTCAAGAGTAATTTGAAAGAAATAAGGAAAAAATAAGGCCACAACTTGATGGAAATAAAAAAATATTAAAATGTTGAAATAGATCAAAGTTGAAACAATGGATTAAAGCAGAAGACGAACTGCAGCTTCCAAATTCACTTTACAGCCTGCGTGTGTGGCCCGAGAACAGACGCGCATTTCCATAGTGGAGTGAACAAAAAAAAAAAAAAAACTCTCTGTGTGTTCCTGACAGCCGGTTAAAGCAACAGGAACCAAACTCTTAAGAGAAAACCTCTAAATCTAACAGTCTTTTTCAGGCCAATTTAAGTTTTCAAAGAATTAGGAAGGCTTTTGGAAGTAAAGATCATGCATTATTGATGGTAACAACCACATGTAGGACCGCAGATGGTAGAATATGTTAGAATAAGAGTGATTTCTGAAATTCATGAACAATATGTGACCGTCTCTGTCTGACACTTTCAAAGAGTTTCACAACTCATCACTGGATTCTGAGTGGGCATTTTTCACTACAGGGAGGCTGCACAACCAATACATTAGTATACTAATATAGTTTGTTTAACCAACAGAATGAAAGTGCCATGACGAGACAAAATAGAGCTGTCAAAAATAATTACAGTGATAAATCAGACATTTGACGTTTTTTCATCCACTTCAGTTGTTACAGCTCATTGAACAGGAATCCAACAGCTGCATCTTTTGATTTATTCTGCTAAGAGAAGTGCTGACAGATATCTTCCCCGTAGCAAATCTGGAAGCAAACAAACTGCAGCCAACTGTTATTATCACTTAGGAAAAGGTTGTTTTTATGTCATATAAACTAAAAGATCAGTATTTGTTTTTCAGCAAGCATTAGACAAAAACCTGAATTGGAGCGGAATCCTTTGTTTTAATGCTGAACTCAGTTTGGTCAAAACTGTGTATAAAGATGTACCGACAGCGTGTGAACAATCACTTTCATATTGATCACTCAACATCGGTCTTATTTAGCACCGACTGACTGTGCTACAGGGAGCGGCTCTGTGGCAGCAGGTTTGTAACATCTATTGAAGCAGTCAGTCGTGTCTCAGGTCAGGAATTGTGATTTTCTAGCAGGATGGTGGTTTGTGATCAGCCGTGGCATAAGAGGCACGACATTTATTTTTAGCTTGTCTCTCGTTTGTGATATGAATAGCTCTGAAAGATGCAGCCGTTTGTGTAAATTCAAGAGTTGTTTGAAGTCAGCCACCACTGAGAACATCTGTGCTGCCACAGTCTGTAGGACCGTCTGAAGACATATTATATTAAATCATGGAGGAACTGAATTATACTTAAAACATTGGTATATTGTTTACTCTAGTCATGAAAGAAAGGCTAGCATTTAGCTACTAGAAAAAAGACCTCAACCCTATTTACAGTTAGTTATTGCACTATACTTAATGAACTGTATTCACCTGACAGCAGAGCTCTTTACTGAAATTTGCAATAACTGACTTTTTTTTCCTTGACCTTTAATCAGAATATGCTAACATGTTAGCAAAAAGAGTTGGGTGACAATTTCCTGTAGGTTTGTCACTATGAGCGGCACCTTTCACAGTAAACATAGTGATTTGATCCATTGTTAATATAAAAATATTGGTTAGAGCAGCTTTAACAATTGGACCATTAGATGGTAGTTATGCACTACAGTAGGTCTTTATTGGTGACCATGCAGCATCAGTCAGCTCAGGCTGTACTAAACCAGAAACTGACAACCAAAAAGAAAGGAAATATAATGTAAAAAATATCATGAATAGAAAATAACTTACAGAAAATATAAGTTTGTTATGATTAAAATAATATTGTAAGGGTACAAAAATAAAACAGGCCATATGTCAAATCTGGCCCTCAACCAAAATGATTTACCTTCCCAATGTAATACGATACACATCAAAACTGTTAATCTGCCCCACACAGCCACACAGGTGTTTTCACTTATTCTGTCTGATACGACCTCTGCTCAGGTTGAGGATAAACAAGGCTGGGAATTAGGTGAAGAAACACATAAAGTACAAATTTGAAATAAGAGTAAAAAATACAATAACATTTGAATGACAGAGAGGTTTGATAGATTAAAAAAAAGTTAGCAAAAGTTAATTAAATTTCAAATAAAGTCTGAGGCAGGCGGTAAATGTTCAGAAAGTCCTATAAGGAGAGGGCTAATCAGTGAAAGTGAAAACACCTGTGTAGCTGTACTATGTAATATATAGTGCATACAATAATCTAATTATAAATCACACAGAATTAGGAAAAATGACCTTAGTCTATAGCACGCAAAAGCAAATTGTGCCTCATTCTGGACAAGGCTATTTAACAGAAGATAATAAATTTGAATACTGAAATAGTCATCTTGCCTGGTATTGGCAAGTAAGATAAACACTTTGGGCTGCAGTTTGAGAGATATTGTTTACTAGTAGTTTCGGCAGGTGAGCATTTTTACTTTTTACATTTCTCTTTGTGTAAAAAAAAAGCTACAACATGTTTGTTGTTGAGCTTTAGCGGTACTTGTGGTTGTATTTTTAACCTTTGGAGAGAGCCAGGCTGGCTGCTCCCCTTGCTTCTAGTGTTTATGCTAAGCTAAGCTAAGCTATCAACTCCTGACTCTGGCTCAGCATTTAAAAGACCGGATGAGAAACTGTCAAACTATCCCCTTAAGGAGCAGTTACCTTAAACTTTAGGGCTTGACATCACACAAATTTTTTATTCTAAACAAAACCAAGTTGAATCTTTACAATGCTGGTGCCTTTAAATGTCATCTTAAAGACACCCTAAAACTAAAAGAAATCTAAGTTTCTCTTCGTGACAGATAAAACATGTATCAAACTTCCCTGACAGATTTGTTTTGAGATCCACCGCACGTTAACAACTGTACAGTGTGTTTTAGATATACTGCAGTACTCTTTCAACTCACACCAGACTACTAAAACAGAGTCAAGTTTTTCACTTCTGTTTCTCTTTTGTGCGCTGCATTCTCTTGATAATCATGTACATGTGAGGAATCCTATTTCCTATTTCCTCGCTACACTAGTCTGTTTTCAGTTAGTTCATTACTACAGTCAGTGCATGTGTGTGTGTGTGTTTGTGTGTGTGTGTGTTTGTGTGTGTGTGTATGTGAACATTTCTTTCAGAATTGAGAGCATCGCTTGACCTCAAAGTAGAGTGTGTGATATGTCAGTGTGGCATGTTCCCCTGGCACACATACTGTATAGACTTACACTCTCTCTCTCTCTCTCTCTCACTCACACACACATCCACACACTAAATCCCTGCTGCAGTCTTTTCTATACATGCAGCCTGATTCACGTTAACCCATAAAACATGTCTGACATATTAATCAGGTCTGCATGTGGGGGTAGCTCTACTATTGCACTGCTGTTGGGGGGAGGGCTCTCATTGGACCATCTTACGCATCCTAGTGGCCAATAAGAGAAGGCTGAATCCCTCCTCTCCTAGCAACAGGACTGCTTTTTCTCTGAGCGTTTGCAATCAGCAACCTGACACCCATAATTTTCCAATATGAATAATTTCAACTTAACAGCTTTGCTGCAGAAGCGGGGCAACACACGTTTATCCTTCCCCACATCAGGAGAGGATCTCTGTTCTCCGGCCCCCTGTTTCCACCCTCTCCCTCCGTCTCTCCATCTTGGCTGCAGCTCTGCCTCTGAGTGCATTCAGGCAGCTCCTGTCTTACCATCTTAAAGGAACAGCCCTGCATATTCAAGTTTTTTTTCCTTTTTTTTTCTCTCCGTTCAAGGGCATTGTGGGTAATGGTCTGTACTTGTTGACCTCGCAGTGCTGAATGGCGGGGCCTCTCTCTCAGGAGGGAAAAGGAATACCTTGGCAAAGAGCTATCATTTCCCCGAGACGCTACCAACCTCTCAGCTACGAGCTTCTCTTTCTGCACAGATGTTACACTCGCAGCTCGGCTTGTTTAACATCTAACAGTTTCAACAAAAGCTATTATTAAAAAAAAGATATATTTTAAGATACAGTATTATTCTAAAGCAGCAAGTTACAAAAAAGTAAAAGGTAATATGGAAATGTTAGATAGAAAATGTAGCTTTATTGAAGGTTGGCTGTAATCTTAAATTACTGAGTGGCTCTTGCACAGCACCTGTTGCCAGGCTACAGCAGTGCACATGCACATGGCTGTCCGACCCCTGACCCTGAATTCCTGTCCTTGCCCCTCTAGGGCTCAGGGGAGAGCAGAGCACATGTTACATGTCTGCGCAGCAGCCTGAGACAACCAGAAATACGTTGAATTTTTTGGCTATCATATTGCTCGTGGTGAGCGCAGGTATGGGCTGCAGTTTGCCCTGCTAAACCCAAAAACACAGCGAGCTTGCATCTATTTTCTTTATCAGTCGTGTTCAATGTCACGGTTCATTTTGTAAGCTGCTAAGCAAAACTAGTCTCACTCTTTGGATATTAGTATTCAAATTAGAGCAGGAAGCTGCAGGGCTGGATGTGTGAAGAGAAATGCCTGCGCTCAAGTACAAAGTCTCCGTCTCACGGCTGTGTGAAATTTGACATGTGGCAATTGTAGGAACAGTCTGACCTTACACTTGCTAGACTTCTCAAATTTAGCAGAACAATGTCTCATGGTCATTATAGGTCAATTGGGGTGGCATGCAGAAAAGCGTCTGGCAGGTTGAGGAGCAGATAATTAACTGCCCATATGACCTCCTGTCCTCTTCGGCATCTTCCGTCCAGTCTCTGAATTGTCTCACAGCAGGAACAAAAGCCCCCACAAAGCTCATTTAGCCCGCTTTCAATGAGGATAGACAAGGAAAGAGCGCTCTCTCTTTGAAGTGTGTTCCCTCCGTCCTGCTCCGGCCCCCCACCTCCTGTCCAGTGGATCAGACCGTTACAGTACGAGCGGCTCTAACACACAACCACCGTTCAACCTTAGGTAACCCTTGCTCTCATCAGACCCGCCCTCCTCTGGAGGAATGCTGCTGATGGGAGTTTTTAATATTCCCCGGCCCTGTGTGCCCTCAAATTTGGCGGTGCGGCGTTAACACAAGCTGACACCACAGATTAGCCACAGACATCAGGAATGCCACTGCCTTTTTTGTGCCACGTGGACTTTGGCCAAAAGGGCCTTTGGTTGCAACGGCCGCAAAGACCTGCGAAAAAAGCAGGTCCATGATAGAAAAAAAGATGGACACTCCTCGGCGTGGCCGTTTTAGGTTAGCTAGCCATCGGGCTAAAGACATGTGGACAGGTACAGGGGACAGAGGGTAAGGTTAAAAGTAAGATTTGTTTAGTTAAATATAAAAAGTCCTACCTGATTCACCTGCATTTCACGAGACCAAGCTTTTTGGTGCAAATTTTTAGTGTCCTTCAGTCTCAAAATCTCCAAAGTCTACACAATCTTTATATAATTTTAAGTTCTATGTAAAAAATGTCAAATGCACAGACGCTGCTGGTGATCAAGGTCGCTCTGACAGTTGTCATGACTCCTCTTTAAAATATGTGCTTGCGTGTAGGTGTGCAGCTGAGCGCACTTCTTATGTTCTCACTTCAAACAGATGTTTTTAATAACTGGATGACCTTTTTTCAAACTTGTCATCTTTGAGAGAAGATGTCAGTCTTGGTTGAGGCGGATAGATTTTACTTTGCAACTCCTGTCAAGAAATACTGAGAAAATGCACCAGCTGAATGGAAGCTAGCTATCTGCGTTGCTCCAAACTGTTTGGAAATCTGTACACAAGCATCTCTGTGGGTCAAGAGTACAGAAAAACCAACGGACTCAGGCCGGATGATTGAAGCTAGTAAAGAAAATCAGTAAACAAACAAAAATCCAACACCAGTTACTAAAAAGAATGGACTTCCATCAGAGAAAGATGCACTTGAACACCTGAAGTGTGATGCAGAGCTTCAAGGTGACGATTTAAGCCCCTTTGAAACTCAAGCAGCTTTATGTTTTCATCCACACAGACACGGGTAATGACAAACATGGAACCTTTCCAAGACTTTGCTCATCTGATTCATTAACAGTATTAATAACAAATACATGACAGAATGACCATTTGACGCATTTTATAAATATTCAGGTAAAGTGTCTTCTTATGCAACATCTTTCAAAGGTACAATTGCCGGTGTGATGATATGTGCTGTGTTCTGAAAACTCACAAACTGAGACAAATAGATTGGATGATTAAAAAGATGCAGTGAGGATCAGACATTTGCACTGTCAGACATTTATTTTAATCAAACCTCACTAATCTGACTAAATTCCCTCATTTTCAGGGTCCTGTCAATAAAAAGCAGGTGAAAGAATAAACAAAGAGGTGACAAATTATGAATTAATTATAAATCCTTAAGATATTTCAACCTTTGTTGAGTCTGAATGAGATGACGATATCTGGCTGTTTGATTGTGCTCAGTAAGGTTGAAAGAGAGAGTAGATGTATACGCTGCATGCAGCTACATTCACTACAACTACAACCAGACTCAAACATCTAGACCCACAAACAAACTGCTGTGGCAACCCGCAGTGTTGTCGTGGCAGGTTTACAGTAAATATGTATTTTCTAACAAAAATCAATTATGTGGTGAACATGTGATTGTTATTTGGCAAACAGCTGCTGCAAAGCCCATACACATCCTGTGTTCTGGTTTCTACATGTTTGCTTGCATTCTGTTATTTTTACGTTGTGTCATTACAGTACAGTTAGGTCACTAAAGGTCAGTTTGAAGTTCAGTTAATTTAGAAAACACTGATTAAGTTATTGAAAGGCCTGTTATACACCTCAGATATTTTCAGAGGTGGTTTCATTTGATTGTTGAGGTGAAATAAGAAACTAAATTGAATTTTGAAAACCACTTCGGTTTCACTGATCACTGCTGTTGGCAAACATCCAATAAGCAGGAGAATAGAGTTTTACAAGCTTTATTAGGATCAGACTAGTTAGAAATAATGATTTTGATTTTAAAAGACTACGAATGTGAACATGTTAAGATACCAAAAGCTCATTAACAAAATGATCTCTTTAGGAGAGGAATTGATAACATTTAAGTCTTTCTTTAATTTGGTTGTTTTGGGAGACTGCAAAATCCTCAGGAAATAGTCAAAGTCAGAAATTAATACATCTGAGTCAAAGAAACCACCAGCCATCAATGAAACTGTCATTTTATTAATCTATGAAATATGAATTTGTATTAATAAGGGGAGAGATGTTACATTTCATTGGGTTTATCCTTGGAGGGAGAAAACACGGAAGGACACTTTCCGGCACCCTAATGAATAACTTTGCTTATTTGAAAAAAATGTTTCCTTACTTAGTACAACATCATAAAGGATAATCAGACTGCTTTTTAACAAACTAAATAACAAATTAAAAATACAAAATTAAGAATGGGTTTGCAGCACAGCAAAAAGTTGAAAGCTACCATCGGAAAGACTAAAGGTGTTTTTTTTATTTATTTACGTGTTTTTGGGGTGTTGACAAAGTGATGATGTATTCTTCATTTTCTTATCTGATGAAAGCACACCCACGCAATACAGCAGATTAGATTAGATGAGGCTCTCAATAAAAAATAATACCTCAAGATTTTTTTTTAACACTAATCGTTTCTTCTTTTGTTATGAATATTTATTAAGATACAGAAGTAGAAATGAAAGTTTCAGGGGTTTCAACACTCTCAGGAACTAAAAGAGGCTGTCAGAGCGGCAACAACTTATATCAATCAACTGAACTCTTACATATTAACATATATATATTTTTTTTTATTAGTCTTGTGCATAACAAATCAGTATATATATATGGTTGTCAGTGGACTGAAGGTATCGATAGAGTCTACTGTACCTGACCAGAAAACAGGTACTCTTTATTACCACGCAACAAGTTAATGCCTCAGGAGCATTATAGGCCTGAAACTGACGGTTCTTTTTATCTCACATTAATCGTTTAGTATAATTAATGTCAGAAATTAATAAAAAAGGGCCATCACAGGTTCACAGAGCACAAGATCACATCTTCAGTTCCTTGGTTTTAAATAACAAATCCAAATGTATTCAGTTAACAGTGCTATGAAAAAGTTTTGATGGATTGTAGGTAATAAATGTTACTGCATTGATCGTGTATGCTGTTAAAGTTCTTAGCTGCCCTTTTATGATCCATGAAGCTTATGGCCAATCAAAAGTCTGTTTGTTATAAATCATATCTACAGCCGCAGGTCTCCCTAATCCATAATACAACATATCAATATACAGGTGCACATTCTGCTACATGCACTAGTGGTTATTACTCATCACTTCATCACTAAGCCACTCCTTGACACCACAAACATGACACAAACACATCAGAGATCATCACCAAACCTACACACACACACACACACACACACACACACACACACACACACACACACACACACACACACACACACACACACACACACACACACACACACACACACACACCCATGAGTGTGAAAATGACAGACTGGATCAATACTTTGTTTAGCTTGAGAGCAGCTGTTGGCGGGAAACTGAGATCACAAGAGCTCAGTTTCAAAGGCCATGTAGCAGCTGCACCGAGATGCTCAATGCAAGGGAGGAGACCTGAGTTGGGTGGATGCCTCGTGCAGCGAAAAACCTCCATCTGCTCCCCTAAAGTCTTGGATCGTTCTTCATCATCAGACCAGTTTTGAAAAGTTGCCGGGGTGGTTGTGATCAAAATGTGCTCGCATCGGCCCCCAGATCAGCTCAGAGCCCTGAGTGTACGACCTGTCTGGACTGTTTGTGGCGTTGGTGATATGAGAATAGATGGTGCTGCATAGGAGAAGAATGAATTATTCTCAAACTGTTTGCTGTTAAATCCTAACCCAGCTAAATCACTTTCAACTTGCATGATTGTGATATTAATGCATCACATCAGATTAGGTAGAAAAAGAGAAGAAATGCTGATTAAGAAAAAGATGTGAGAGGAGGGAAAGATGAAAGGAAAGTGCCGAGCCGCTTCTGTGAGATTGGGGAAAAAGAGTTTGCCTCAGAGTCCTCTGTCATTTATGCTTGGAGAAAAAAAGAAAACGAGAAAAAAAAAAGAAAAATCACACACAGGGCCCCTGTCTTATTTCTATGGCAACCTGAAGGCTATTATCGTACCTTGCCATTCATCATGAAAGGACTTCAGTTGACGGGGAGTGAGACGGGGTGGGGAGATTTTCCCTGCCCACAGCTGGGAAACAGAAGGACAAGGAATGAATGAGGAGTGAAAGAAAAATGTAGTGCAGGAAAGTTCATTGACACTTACAGTGTAAGAGTTTATTTATGCAACCACCAGCGACAGCATGTAAAACCTGCAGTAGGTGTATAGTACAGTATTTTGAGTGGCTAATTCTCTTAGTTTATGAATGCTTGACAGTTATTGGGAAAAGTGGTGTATCCGGACTCACTGTCTGCTGATGAAGTCAAATGTTTCTTGACATTTCTTTTGCACTCAACTCAAGAGCATTAACTTGGAATGAACTTGTGTTTATGTAAATAACTGTGCTCACTTGCCTTACGGCTACACATGTACAGAACAATATAATAAATGTGCATATTAAAGTCAGAATGCAAACAGGCTTCATTTGTGAAACAAGTTTCTATAATAATTAAATCATTTTTTTTACAGTTCATCCAGTTAACCGTTTTGTTCTATTATCACTTTGTTCAATTCCTACAATGCCTAAAAGCCAATATATTAATGAGAAATACCCAAAACTCATCAAAACTGTTCTGTTTAATACATCTGAAGATCACCTGGCTATTCTTGAATGATTGATTAAAGTGTGAGAGAGTTGAATGTCTTTCCAATATGCTGCCTTAACTTTATATTTTGGAGAATCTGTCCATGACATACTACAACAACACAGCACACCTGTTTGGAAAATATTCATCACATAACCCACTTATAGAGGGAAGGAAAACAGCATTTTCCATTTCTGGATACCAGAAAAACAGCAGAAAAGGGAAATCTTGATCTTTTTATAAAAACATTTTTTGGAATGAATGAAATGAAATAATTGATTAAATAGATGATACACAGTTTGTATGGCGAATTAGCATTCAAATCAAGGTTTATTTTCAAAAGTGTTTGCAATGAAAGCTAAATATTTCCAATCTTTTGCATAATTGTTGAAGATTCTTAGATCTGAAACTGAGTTTTAAGATGGGCGAAACCCTAAACCCTAAATTTAACTCATTATTCTATGTTTGCGATGATTTTAACACAATCCATTAATTCATTGGGGAGGAACAAACGGCAATGGGTCTACATAAAAAAAAAAAAAAAATTGATAAACATATTTAGATTAGGTTGGATGGTGATTGAAGAAAGTATGCTGCCTCATCAGCCACTCTACATTACGTTGTTGAATACTGACAACGCTCTTATAGATCAAAAGACAGAACTCCTGAAACAAAGTGAAATAAGTTTAAGTACACATAACAAACAGCCTACGTTGCATAACGCGGTTTTCCTGCTATGTGAAAATGTGGTTGAGAGAGAGTCTTAATTATTCAGTAAGTTATGAGTGAAGTTAAATACTTTTCCGCACAGGCAGCAGAGCTGCTGTTGCTAACTGTGAGAAGAGTGAGCGGGGTTAGTGTGACAGTGCATTAGCAGCCAGAGTCCATTCTCTGCGTCCCCAGAGAGAACAGAGCGGGCATATTAACATTCTCCTCAGAAGGGCTACAGGATCTGCCTTCAATGCCGTCTGAATCCAAACAAAAGACGGTGTGTGTGTGTGTGTAACTGTGTGTAACTGTGTGTGGGACACAGAGGAAGGCTGTGTGTGTGTGTGTGTGTGTGTGTGTGTGTGTGTGTGTGTGTGTGTGTGTGTGTGTGTGTGTGTGTGTGTGTGTGTGTGTGTGTGTGTATGTGAGACGAGTAGAAAAAAGCAGGGAGAATGAACGGGGGAAGGGGCTACAGTAGGAGGAGGAGTACAAATGTACCGCTGGCTGCTAAGTATTCATTTGTATTTCTCCTCAATACTGTGACCAACATGTCCTGCAAAATCGAAAAACTTTTTCAGAACACAGAAGTTGACTGATTTTATTGTCCCTGTCATTGGGTGAAAACCTTGTCTATCAAAACAGTTTCAGGAAAATGATTGTTTCCTCTAGTTTTGAGCTTATGTGATTGGAGCTTATGTGATTGGTATGTTGAAGAGTTTTAAAGGACCAACATCTGTTGAATAATTCATACCATGGAGCAACGTGTAAAAGATAATAACATGAATATGAAGTTAAAAATCCCCCAAAATCGTATCTGACTCATGACGTTTTCGCCAAACAGCAGTAATATGATAGTTCACTTTAATTTTCAATGTTTTTACCAATAGTGACTAACACCCTAAGTTGTCGACCACTCTGACTCTAATGTTTAGAAATATTTGCTTTATGAGAAATGGGATTGGTTGCTATAGCTCCTCTTACTTACTCACTCATATACTGTTTCTATTTATAATCATGCACCTGATGTTCTTTGAAGACTGTTTTTCAAACCGAGCCGTGCATCGGTTACATACAAGCCGTAATATGTGAGAAGGCCTTCTTAAATTTGATTATACAGTAGATACCAGAGCTGGTGCCTGGCGACATCACTGTCATACCCAGTAGCAACTGTAGACAACTGACTTCCAATACATAACTCAAACATCTGGCCTTCATCACTGAGTGCCTGAAATCCTTTTACATTCCACGTGCAAACTGCACCATGTCAAGATAATTGACGACCCTCCTATTCTCTGATTTCTGACTACAATATTACAGCAATGCGGGTCGTCAACTGTTACAGTCCGATAGCTACAAATCAATTTGATTATAACTTGCTGTTCTGCTGGAACATGTCAGTGACCAATCAGATAGCTGCTCAGAGTACGATTATAGTTTATTCATATATTTTTTTACCTGCTGTTTGTTTATTTTATTGACTTTATTGTACCCAAGGAGAAACTAATTTGTCGTGGGTTGGAAAGAAACACGTTAAAAACATTACCTGAGAGTCACACTTAAATCAGAGATGTAGTCTACACATGATAAACACGTCATTCCAAGAAGCTAAACTACTTTTGCTAACACTTTTATGAGGCTGCATTTACAGTAGGCAGAGCAGTGCTTTGAGCTAAATGCTAACATCAGCATGCTTACATGCTCACAATAATGATGCTAACATGGTGAGGTTTGGTAGAAATAATGTTCACTTTGTTCATCTTAGCTAAGCATGTTAGCATGTTAAAATTTGCTGATTAGCACTAAACAGAAAGTACAGTTGAGGCTGAAGGGATTTCATTAGTTTTGGGTCTTTAGTTTTAAACCGAATATTTGGACTTGTGACCTGTTGATGGTGTCCATGAAACGTTAAGCGGTTACCAAAGGATATCAATGTCTGCACCAAATTTCATGACAATCCATTAAGTAGTTGTTGAGATTTTTCACCACAAAACCACCAATGTCATCCTCACGGTGCCGCTAGAGGTCATAATGAAACATCATCTGGGAACCATGAATGTCTGTACAAAATGTTATGCCAGTCTATCGAATAGATGAGGAGAGATCTCACTGGATGAGTGAAAAATGTTACCTCCTGATGGCATTAGGTGAAAAGTAACCATCTAAAAGTAATTAGTCTTCATCCTCAGGGCGTCATTGAGATCTGTAAAAAAAAACTTTATCAACAGTTTCTGAGATATTCAGGGTGAATAAAGTAGGTAGACCAACAGGCCGACAGACAGCTTGTCATCCCTTAAAAAAAGGTGTTGGGAAAATAATGGCATTGCAAAAAGATCTTTTGTCCTGTGTTTTACTAATGTGTTGCTTTAATCTCTGTCCATTATGAGATGTTATAACACTTTAATACAGTATAATGCAATGAAAACAACTGGCTGCTGAATCTTCAAATGTTAATTTTGTTGACTGTGACTGTCAATTCATTTTTGAGGCTCTAAATTGCAGCATTTGTTGATTTGACACTGTAAATCTAATTGTAACCTCTTCTATTTGTCAAACAGCATCTGTCTTACCATGATTGGCTGTATTGTTATGTGTACTGCCTTAATAGATGATCAATATGTTCAACATTATTTCAGTTATCAGTAAAAAACAACTGTGTCATCAATTTAATAATGACAAATGCTTGCTGACAGTCGTACAAAATAAGGGTTTAAACTGATCTTTTTCATTGGAAGCTTATCAATGATTAGTCTGTCAACTTCTCATTAGTTGGAAGCTTGTAAGTTTGATGTCATTTAAGGACTGACTGCTTCTACAGAGAGCTTTCAATCTAAGAAAATACAGTTACACATATATTCTAGGCACGTAGTTGATAACTGAGAAATGACTTGAATTCTGTCCATTTGTCGTTCTTTCTCTTGAACCGCATGACATTCAGATTGAAATATGATTGTGATTTGCATACTTGTAATAACTCTGATTGAACAGCTTTGTGATCGACTCAGACAGACCTGAAAAAAAAAACGTCAGATAAAAGAAACATTTTAACCCTGAAGGCTTTGGCCTTCCATGTACAGTATCACTGCAAAGCTACCTTGTATGTATACACATAGACACAAGTAAAAAATAAATAAAAATGAACTGGCAACATCAGATATACCTCAGAGTCCAGAGACAGTTTGTCTTTCTTCATACTTTTTATGATTTCATTAGTCTCTTCTTGGCGGAGTGTCAGAGAGGATCGAAGACCTTCTGAACTCGCTGCTGTAACACTTTGGCCTCCACCTACTCAGACCCACTTGTTTTTCACAGATCTCAGTACAGTAATACCATTTCCATACTGTATGCTGAAATTCATACCTTTAATTATGTTTGTATTTCACCCATATCTGATTCTATTGGGAAAGGAACAATGCACAGTGTAAGGCCTTTGTGGTACTGCAACAATACTTGAAAGTGAAGTACATCTAGAATGCAGACATTTGTGAATAATTGATGGAGCCGTTTGGAAAAGATTTATCTGTACAATCTATTTATGTTCATACATGTTCTGTGTACACAGAGTTTAGAGGGAATGTGAGCATGTGTCATTTTCAGTCATTTTAGTATCTGCTCTGTGCACATACGGTCAAACAGCATAGTTTGTGCCAAGCAGAATTAGAATGACTTTTCTTACCACCGCTCAATTTCTTCCTCCTGCCCTCCCCCTCTCCCTCTCTCCCTCTCAAAGACACTCACACACAAAGGTTGCAGATATATGGGCTCATGTTCTCCGCATACACTGGGTTCCATAAACAGAAATACCTGCAGAATCAGGGATAGATTGTGAAGCATTATTCCCTTTAAAAAACAACAATCATATCTTGCATAAATGAGATGGCTCATTTAATAACATTATTTGCAAATCAATAGTATAACCATGAGTTTACTGTCACACCTATTTGTCTAAGTTGTGTTTTGATAGTGTTATGTGTAATTGCGACAGTTACAGTAAGGTTTTGGTAATGCTTTGCTCACACAAACACAAACACAGTCTGCATTTAAATATATCTTACCAATGACATCAATTTATTTTTTGTACAAATAAGTATAAATGTGCTGTGACACTGTGATGAACGCCTGCAGCCCCTTGCGACCATTAGCTATGAAAGTGTTTTGATGAAGTTATGAAAAGGTGGGATTACATAGAACAAAACAACCGTGGCAGGAGAGAGAGAGACGCTGGCGAACACTTGAGGCTGGGTTTGACGATTTGGTGTTTGAGTGCAGCTGAGGCGGGCAGACCTGCAGCACAAGCAGTAACAAGATGGCGGCGGTCTGCAGCAGAGAGTGTAGCAAGCTCTGTCCAGGGAGAAAAAGGGAGACAGAAAAAGCAGTAAGCGTAACACGCTGAGGGAACCTAGGTGCCAAGTATCAGAGTGATTTGGAACCAGTCCCGTTCATGGGCTGGGGCGGGCAGAGCGGTGCCAACACCCACAAGAGCACCTTTGGGTGAAGGGGGCGCGAGAACAATGGAATGGCTGCCTCCCAGACAGAGCTGCGGTACTGCAGTGATAAGGGAACAGGAAGGGGGGGTCGGCACAGGAGGCAGACACACCTGCTGCTGCCGCTGGAGCAACAGCAGCTACTGTAACAAGCAGCAGACAGATCCAGCGATCAGAGGGGCATCTCAGGACTCTGAGAGAGAGCGTGAGCGAGAGCACAGCACAGGGAAACGACAGACGAATGAGGTCATGAAGCTGACAAAACCACACTCACTAGCATATGCTGTGCACTCAGATAACAGATGTGTTTATTCATGCATTTAGATTAACATGAAAAACCAAAAAATAATCTGCATGTTTAAATGTTGAGGTTTTGCTCCCAGTAGGAAAATCACTGATGGTTGATTTGTGATTTACAGTACGACCTCTTCATTTAGGGCATTCAATGGCATGTTAACTACAGGACATGTCATCTGCTGTGTTGTGTTTTCTAATAAAAAATTTAAACAGATTACAAAAGCTAATGCGACCTCATCCTAAAATGACCTCATTACTTTATTCCACAACTGACTGACAGCAATAGAGAACTGTACACTGCTCAGATACGGTTAATGTATCTAAATAACGATATACTGAAATGCTTTATGATTTTTCTTTCATCCCTGAAAATCAAAGTATAACATCTGCTCACTTACAGTCGGTCAAAAGCTTCTCGTGTTAGTAATTATTTTTTTCCTTGTCAATCAACTCCCATCACTGCAGGTCCAGCTGTTAGCACTACACCTGCCTGTATAGTGCAATACTGTGTATATATATATATATATATATATATATATATATATATATATATATATCTTCATAGAAAAAAATATGTTCACCAAGCAAGTTGTCAGGGAGAGACACTGAAAGAATCTACAGTCCTCTAAATGGTCGGCCATTTTAAAAGTTGGAAAAGAATGGAGCAGAGGCTGGGGGGCAAGGCTGCGGTGGGAGGTCTTAATAATGTGGCGTGTGCACGCTAACACGCACATGCATGCACACACACATACACACACAGTGTCATGGAAGTACAGTGTGGATGCTTGAACTGAAGCCATGAAAGTTAGCTGCTCCATTTTTCCTCCCAGTTATTACTATATTATTATTTTTTGTGAGAGCAGAGGATGACATTTCAAAACCAAACAGAAATCACATCTGCAAATATTGTGTCTTGTTCTCTTCCTCTTCATTACCGTCTGTCTGGATTGACTCTGTCTCTGCATGTTTTAGCTGAACAAGGCAAACACTGACACCATGACCGACTGATGCAGACCTGCTGCCTCAAGTAGGAAACCCCACTGCATTGAGATGACATCACATTACCATATTTCCATTACACCAACAAATACCTTAATGTAACAAATGTGTGCGACACATGGGAGATGAGATATGTTGAGAAAATGAACTTCTGCTAAGAATAAATGCTTTATATCACTGATTCAAATTGCAAATTGCAAATTTCCCCGCTGCGGGACTAATAAAGGATTATCTTATCTTATCTTATCTTATTCTCTTTAAGATGCAAATTTCAGAGTGATTTGAAAGATGTCATTACAAAAACAGAGACTTCCAGCTGAAACCCCTACAGCTTAAACATCTCAATATTCAAACGGTCATATTGAGCTGCAGACCTCAGTAGTAAAGTATTTCTGACCATGGCAATGAAAGATCAAGGGCTGCACAAAATGTGGATTCTAGACTTCCTACAGATGCTGCTGATTTGATAAGCTTGTTTTAGTATTAGTAATAAAAATGTCGTACCTGCATTACATGCTGCCGGAGTCATTGTGAGGCAACCCTTCTTACAGCTCCTTTCTCACACAGTAAACTGAAACCAGGCAGAGGAGCAAAACTCGGATATGAAGTGTGTGACAATGTGAATGAGTTGCACATTTACAGAAGTCAATGCTCATTAGGAGTGTTTGACCACATGGTGAAAATGCCTATTTAACGGATCACTAAATTCCTTTGTACGAAAAAAAAAAAAAAAAAAGGCAGCTGTTTCTTCAACCGTTCAGCCGACACGGCTAAAAATTGCCTTCAAATCAAAGCTGAAAATAGAATCAGAGCTCAAAGCTACCTGTCTTTCAACCACATGATCACTGCATCACGTCCCATCCAAACGAATGAAAGAATGAGGACAAAACATCAAACAGCATTGCGGCTCAAATGTTGCTGAAGCTCGCTGAAAGACTGAGAGTGACTTCAGAGTGGCTGAAGAAGAAGAGGAAGGAGAAGAAGAAGAAGAGGAAGAAGACATGTAAAGGGTTACATTCTGGAGGTGTGGATAGAGGGAGGGGAGAGCTGGAAATGAAGCTGTTACTGTGATCACAGATCACAGACCAATTATAGAAACAGGCATTTGCCTGCAGACACATTTCAACACACTGAACGCTGGTTTTAGGAGAACTGTGATCACTGAAACGACTTTTTGCATGATGCACTTATTGTCAGCAGCTGAAGACTCGAAGTGGCCCCGAGTACAGTACTGCATCAAAAACCTGGACCGAAAGCTGTCTCTCTCCTTCTACCCTCCCATGACATCCATTAAATCACACTATAACAGCCTTTTACTGTAATGTTGCATCAGGCTACAATCCTGCTTTCATCCACAGTCTAATGACTTGGCACCCACGGGGGTTGGCACCCTGCTGCAAACATACACAAGTATCCTATAATTCTCACTCACCCATGCATTGAGTTTCCCTATTAAGTATCTCCTATTCACATGTGACACAGACACACACACACACACACACACAGAGAGAGAGAGGAGCACCAGGTATAGAGAAAGAAAGAAAGATGATAATTTTCATGAGGTCAAACACAAGTGTACCGAGCTTTCAGTGTCACGCTCTCATCAGTACTTTGTGTTGCTCTCAAGATGAGGCAGGAAGAGCCAGTAGGAGATAAGAAGAGTCATGATGAATTTGTATCTTTTGTCTGTTATATAATAAATAATAAAGTAAAGCACTGAATCCCATTATAGTCAAAGGGTGATTTGCACTTTGTAGCCAAAGTGATATTATGCACTAAAACACTTTTTCTGTTGCATATAAATGAAAACATGTTTACTGGTATATTGTCAGCGTATGACTGAGTGTCTATACAGCATAAGCAGTGCAGTGTCTCAACAACTGAGTGAGGTCCTTGTCCATGTAAGTATGTGTAACATTAGTCATATTGGGTGTGACCTTAGTCATAAATGTGTCATTCATTCATTCATTCATTCATTCATTGTACCTGCCCTATAAAAACCAGGATACTGTAAATGTGACAGTGTTTCACCACATCACCACGTCTTGTCTGGACATCCCTCCCTCCCAGTCACATGTCCTTCATACCCACATTCCTCTATCCATCTCCCCCCTCTCCCCCACCCAACGCCCCACACGCTGTGCGCCTGCCTCTGGGTCTAAACCCCTCCATAACCTGAAAAAAACCCGATGTTTTTTTTACTTCTCGCTATTTTCAATCATATGAACACTCCTCGTCACCGTGCCTGGTTAAAAAAGCAAAGCCGTCGCTTCTCCGTTGCGCTTTGTGTCTTTCCGCCATGTTAGTGTTTTCCTTTTTTTTCTCTTCTGTTTTAGGTTACAGAGATGTGTGAGTGCCCCTCGCAGCTCCCAAGAACCCAACCCGTGCACATCACAGCAAAACGTCACAAGTTAGGGTCTCAGGGAATGAGAGAGGTACAGATTGCTTCTTCGTCTGGCCTTTCCTATGCGACATACAGTAGATCTTCTGCTGCACGAGTGCCGTGGCTGAGACTTGAGCAGACAATGGCAGCTTCCTCTCTCGCTGGCTTTGTGCTGTGCTGTTTCCTAAGACTCAGTTTTGCCACTAAGTTCAGTCTGGTCTCGCTAAGTCGGTGTCCGCATGCAACCCACCGCACATGCATTAGTTCATGCATCACATTTTTATACTGTATAAGACAATAAGCAACGTGGTATTCTGCGCACGAGTCGAATTCCGATACACGTCGTAAATCACATCGCACATAACCACAGACTCTTAATACATAACTGACCACGTTTCATCTTGTTGCAATTGAACACACACGTACTGTACACACATGTGCTGTAGTCACCACTGAATGGCCATGCACACCCAGACAGACAGCATTTAATCATCACACGATGTTCATAAGAATGGCTCTGCCTAAGCATATTCTGGCCTCCCTCTCGCTGTCATAGCCTTAACTGTCACAGTATAATAATCCATAGCACAACATCTTTGATTCTTCATTTAAAATGCCAAAATACTGCACCATGCACATGCGCAGCTGTACCAGTCAGACGACAAGGAGAGCAGCAGAGACAGAAAAAAAGGACTGCCAGATAAAAATTGCCCTCTGTCGCTTTAAAAAAAAAAAAAAAAGCCAAAGCTCCTTACAACTTATATTCTCCTTATGAGAAATCCCATCTCCAGACATGGCAGGCTTGTCAGTCCTCTGAGACCGCACCTGTCAATCACGCAGCTCTGGCTGTATGGAGGGGAAAGCCTATTCGTCAGGTGGACAGAATGAGATCTGACTGCCCGTGAGATGAAGAGGAGGAGGAATCGGAGGTTGGGAGGGTGATGAGACAAGATGCGAAGAAGGAGAGAAGGAAAGAAGAAAACTCACCCAGCTGACCGTAATGGCAGAGGCTGCCGCAGTCCTCTCTGTATGTCTGCGCCGGTCAGCCCAGCAGAGGAACAGAGGAGGGGAGGATGTTGACCAGACAAAATGAAAAGAGAGAGATCTGTGAGAAAAAAAAGAAAGCTGGAAGCAGAGGAAGAGATTTTAGTGCTGCTAGCTCAGGCTTTGTTGAATGGATCATTTCGGACTAGCACATGAGGCTGCTGTAGCAGATTGCCGCTGTCTAGCCGTCTGCTGCTCAGACATGCAAGAGAGAGAGAGAGAGAGAGAGAGATACAGCAAGAGAGAGATGAAAGGGAGGGCAAGAGTAAGGTTAAAGGGTTAAAGAAGGTGAACAAGAAATATAGCAAAGATGGGTTTAAATTGAAAGTAATGCACATGACTGGCACTGCAGTAAATCTTGAAACTATGGAGGAAAGAAGCCACTAAGACATAACGCAGTAACAGAAAACGTAGAGAATAAAGCAAAATCTATTTTTTAAATGCCTTTACAACATAGGTTTGCAAGAAGATGCATTGTAATGGGCACCAGAAGAAAAATGCCATGCCCAAGAAAAAAACCAAGCAGATCAATGGGCCTGTACCACTAGAATGACACATGAGAAACAGAATGAGAAAGAAAGACAGGAAGGAAAAGGGTTGAACGAAAGGATAATAAATGTTAGAATAGTGAAGGTAAGATGCATAACTGACTACGTTAATAAAATGAAAGCCAATGCAAAAGCACCGCCCTTAGACTTGCATGCATGCCACATGCAATCCAATAAAGTACACATGTGCCCACAATCTCAGCATTCTCTAAAGTTTTTTTCCACACCAATCGCAGTTTAACATCAGACCTTAAAAAAACGAAACAGTTGTTTCATCCAAATTTTGCTGGTATGATAAAAAAAATCTAGAAATAGGCTCAGACACAAAACGCAAAAACAGCCACAGTATTTTGAATAATAGGAAAAAATGTGTAACGCCTGTTGCTGTAGTCCCTCTACTCACTGCTACTCGCCCCTCGTTCTCCATGTGACACCACTACCCATCTTCCCCTGTCTGTCTGTCTGTCTGTCTGTCTGTCTGTCTCTCTGTCTGTCTGTCTCCTCGCTCCCATCTGTCTCACATTTTCTTTCTGTTCTTTCTCGGCGCTTTAGTCTCGCTGTATCACACCTCTCTGTCTGTGTCTGTGCCTCTGTATTTTCTTTCCCTCCTGTGCCTTGCATGCTTCATGGATTGCAGGCTCAAGTCCCCAGGGCAGAGGTACTGTAGAGGCTCTGCTTACCCCCTCTGTTTGCCACATACAGCACTGAAACGGCAGCAGCAGAGCGGGGGAAAGAGAAATAAATATCATCCATTAATTTCCTCCCACAGCTGAAATCACTTACACTCTAAAGGCCTGCTACATGCCGAGAAGGAGAGATAAGGAAAGCTATAGAGAGAGAGAGAGAGAGAGAGAGAGAGAGAGAGAGAGAGAGGGAGAAAGTGGTAAAGTGAACAAGAGCAAAGGTAGCAGGAAAGCAGAGGAGAGAACGAAAGAAAGAAAGAATGAAAGAAGGCAAACATATGCAATCACATTTATAGCTTACAATGTCTCTTTTCAAGCTCCTTTTCATTAAAGGAAAGGGAAAAAAATCCTTCTCCGGTCGGCAAGTCCGGTATTCTGTTCCTGTCTCTCTCTCCCTCTGTGTCTGTGAGAGTGACTGGGTATTACAGCGTGCGTTTCATGGAGAGAAAAAAGGAGGGTGGGAACAAGATCGGAAGAGAAAAGGGGGGAGTAAGAGAGAGAAAACGCAGTTCAGGGAGCGGTAAAGGAAATGTAACTGGAAGCCTGGTGGCGTGGTGGTCTTATACTTTATCAGTATTAGCTGCTGTAAAGCATCAGAAAAAGGCTTGTGAAAAAGGACGAGAGACAAGATGGAAGGAAAGCGAGACCGATGGGGAGAAGAGGGAATTACCAGAACAGGGTTCCTTTGACGGGCAACACACAATAGGCTGAGATCAATGACAGCAGGAAAATGGCCTGTGTGGTCCCACACTATCCCCCTCTTTCCCTCCACTACAGTCTTTGAGAGAGTATTCTCTTTAATTTCAAGAGCGATTAGAAAATCATAAACATAAACTTTGACTTCATCCACATTTTTCTTTCTTTCTGATTTGATCATCATCAGAAATATTCCTTTTTTTCTATTTTCCAACCGTTTTTTTTCCAAAGCAAATGCATCTCTGTGGGTCACAGACATCACATGCTGTTTCCTCTCAACACATCACAT
Source organism: Anoplopoma fimbria (assembly GCF_027596085.1). NCBI lineage: Eukaryota > Metazoa > Chordata > Actinopteri > Perciformes > Anoplopomatidae > Anoplopoma > Anoplopoma fimbria. The sequence continues at coordinate 15,864,107 of NC_072472.1, read as the reverse complement.
GCACTTCATTGCAGTGAAGAGTCCGTTCATATCATCTCAGTTTAACAAAGTGCCTTTCTTTACTTTCACTTCCGCTCGAGCGACGCTGCTGCTTCGAGTCGGCCACACACAGAACTAACATTAGAACAGCTAAACGGGACTATTTATAGAAATTTTCAATGAAGACAAAAACCTACACTTAGATTCCACCAGGAGGGCGTGGTGTGTGTGCTGGGTTTGATGTGTGTGTGTGTGTGTGTGTGTGTGTGTGTGTGTGTGTGTGTGTGTGGGGGGGGGGGGTTACTAGGGACAGGTCCTGTACAGTATGCCTCCTGCTGTATACTGTAACACACTACCCCATGGCCGCAACAACACATTTCACACAGACAGGGAAGCAAATGAAAAGACACTTTGCTCGTCCAGGGGAAAAAAGCGAGAAAGCCTGATAATTATTCACTGACGATAAAGAAAACACGGTAGGGTCTAGCTGTATATCTACTGTAGCTGACTGCTCACTCTCTCGTACTGCAGAAGCTGCCCCGTACTAAGGGCCCCTGCTACATTCTGGCCCACAGAGCTCCTTACTCCACCTCCATCGAACTCGGTGGCCTTGGGACAGAGAGCGAAGAGTTTAAGTGGAAACAGTCTTTCATCATCACGCCACTCCATGCTCCACACATCTGCACACAGCAGCACACAGCACTACGGGGATACCGTCTCTCCCTAACAGGAATGCATCCACTGCCGTGTTTTATTTATTAGAATAATTAACACTAAACATACTTTAATGGCAGTTTAAGATGTTGCAGGAAAATCAGATTTTCACAACTGTGTTACTCAGGGAAATCAGGAAGAAAATCCTGCAGCAGTTGTATTAAAAAAAAATGCAATTGCTTAAGAATGATTTGATTTGTGTGTTACATTCAGTGGGAGCGTTTATAACTGAAATTCAAACATCTTAAACCACGAGATTAGAAAATAAAGCAAAAAATGTCTGGGAAGAGCAGCTAAAAGTCACATGGTCTGTGACAAATGTCAAGATATTCATTCGACTTTGCCTCTAATTAAGCAATAAATCGGGTTTTTTTTACATTGCTGTAAGGGGTCCTAGTTGAAATTAGGGATCGGTGGTTTTCTTGGTTTGAAGCAGTGAAAGTTGTGACTGACCTCTTTTGATCACAGCAGTTTTCTTTACCACATAGCTGCGCAGAGGAAATATATCGTTTTGGTTAAGTGAAACTGAACTTTGTACATAATTGGCTGGCAAGACCGTGTTCTTCCCCCTGCGGCTGTATGGTGTTTCCCTTCAGTGGCATCTCTTTCATTAGAGCGGCCCACAGACCTCGCTGCAGCAGCATGTTGGTGCATTTTCCCCAAACTCAAACACGTTTTCCCCTTTATCCCCTGCATCGTGATTGTTTACATATTTTCTTATTGACACAAAAAAAATTCATATGAGAGGAAATGTTTGCTATTTTCATGCTAGTTTGTGCAAGACATATTTTTAACTCTTCCTATGCCCTATAAAAATGTGAAAACACTGTATGAAACAAAATACATTGGAAAATGTTTTTTTCAAAGGCCCTATACAAACCACCTGATATAAAGACAATGTATTTACAACCAAGAGAAAAACTCAGAGCCCAGTCTCATATCACAAAAAAGTTGGTGTTTAGTAAAATAAGTCCACCAGGGTCCATAGTGTGTAGTGTTTCCTCAGGGAAAGCTAGGAGGCTGTACAGTTATCTCCTGTGGTGTCACTCTGAACTATACAACCTACTACCTCAACCTGAAGAACACTGGAGGAAACTGCAGGACTGTTGCTTTGTAGGGCGAAAAGGATCCAATCTGTCATGCTAAATGTTTTCTTACAGTATATTGTGATGCCCACTAAATCATGATAAAGATATAGTTATAGAGACATTTTAATGACAATCGTTAGCTGGAATTATCACATGGGAATGTCTGTTTCTTTCTAATCCATTGATAAAATATCTGACAAATACATTGTTGTTAAAAACATCCCGTAATATTGCTGTGAAGCAAGTCCTGTTCATTGATTTGTAGCACCTACCCATTGGCCTAATTCAGGATTATTTTTTAGTGTCATGTTATTTTCTCAGCCCTCCTACTTTGGGTGGGGTCACTGTGTGTACATGGGACACGTGGGGTAAGTTTAATAGAGAGTTTCGTGTTTGTGACAGGGTCACTGGTGTTCACTTGAGGGAACACAGGCAAGGAGAGCTTGGTGTTATAAATGACTTACTGCATATCCAAGACTGTAATTAAATCTGACAATTCTGATCTTTATGATTAACTGTTCAAAATCTGCTTTGAAGATAATTACATTGAGTTAGTTTGTTTTTCTTACAGACAGAGGGCAGGTGTTGTGTTTGCCATGAAGACACATACCTATAGATACGAGCTTGTGCAGCCAGTCACCACAAGTTCGGATCTACGGGTTTGTGGCAGCTGACATTATCCCTTCAAGAATAGATAATAACGACGAAAACCCACAAAACATAGAAAAAGCAAGTCATTTGCTGTTTGCTCATGTAAACTCCACTCATTCAACATACCACCCCACTCAGTGGGCGTTCAAGCAAAAGAACCACTATGAACTGCACAGTTTCTATCAAACCTCAGGGTTTAAATGTTGATGTCTTCCATTCTATGTTGGAGATTTACGAGTTTAATCTATTTTTACCTTTACAACATCTAAGGAATACATCCCTGTCTGAGTAAAATAAAATATTTTTGAAATGTTATATTTAATCAGACCTTTTAAATGTGGCTATAAAACATATTTCCTGTTTGTGAGCATTGGAATTAAAACCATGGTGCACTGAAAAGGCCAGAGCACATGACTGTGAGATGGACGTGATGTTTGTGTAACCTACTGATCACACTGAGGTCAACATTTGTTTTTTTCAAGTGTCCGACAAAATAATATAACGTGTGTTGTTTGAGATGTGGAAATAAAAAAAAAAAGGCAAATGCGAGCTAATTAATGATTTTTTAATTCAGAAAATATACTGTATTAAATGACATTTTAGGCTTTACGAGATTAAAATGAAATGCAGCAATATGAATAAAAGACCATTTGTATTCTTAGAAAAAGGACTAAATACATCTACAATCGCCAACAGACAACAAATTCTAAATCTCTCGGAAAATATTATAAAGCAAGTATTAAAAAAGATTTGCACTGGCACAGAATAAAAAATATTATGCGAGTTTTCATTTAAGTAGTTAATAAATACATATCGTGCAGCTATTTGACAAATAATGCATTTCCATTCTGTATAATAACACCTTGACCTTACTACCTGCAATGAACACCATAAAAACATGTACTGTGAACAAATCATCAGTTACACGTCGTATGTTCCGTATTAGAAACAACACTGAACCAAGCTAACAGAGAGAAAGGTATCATAAATTGCAAACATACCATTAGGGAACTGATGGTCAGACATCCTCTGGAATCAGATGGAGTCAGGCTCGAGGGGAAGTGAAGGCCAATGCTTAAGCATAAATCCAGAAACCTATAAAAACAGATATACAAATCATCAACAACTGACTTTGAACAGAACAGAAAGTCTAACGTTGACAGATAGGATACCTGTGCACACACATTCCTTAAACCAGACAATCACAAACACGTGGTAATCCGAGCATATCCTTAAAACACATAAGATGCTAAAACTACAAGCACTAAAACAACAGCGATTCAATAACAGTAGCATTAAAAAATAAATAAAAAAACCGCTAAATAACAAGCAAAAGTAAGAAGATAACATCCCCTTGTTCTGTCCCCGTTACGCCCTCCTAACCCGATGTCCAGTGCCCATTTTTCCGGGGGTACAAAAACCTCAAATCGCCTTTAAAAAAATGTACGGCAAGAGAGAAATGGCAAAAGGTTGAATGCGGTAAGATGTGGATGAGGAGGAGTGGCAGCGCAGGGCTGGCTACAGAGAAAGTGGAATTTGTGACCAAGCAAAGGAAAGGGTGGTGTTTTTTTTTTTTTTTTTTTTTGGTGCTTCATTCTGCTTGGCTTTTTTGGATCCCAGCAGGATCCTTGGCTGCAGCTCTGTCTCTTCTTAGCACTGCCAAAATTTGGACATATCCCTTTTGTCTTTAACTCTGTTGCATAAAATCAAATTGAGAGATGAGAGAAGATAAAACTTGAAAAAAAAAAAAGACAAGGGGAAAGGACCGGCCAACAAAACTAGAGCGCAAGTTTTTAAAAAGAAAAGGACACAGCATGAGTGAGAGTGCACAGCAGAGAGGAGAGAGGCTTAGCAGCTCAATGCAAGGGGAACAAAAATTCATTAAAAAAAAAAGTCAAGATGGAAGAAGGTTGATTCGCGTCAGGATTTTTTTTCTCTGCAAACATATTATCTCCCGAGTGCGAGCTGCAAAACGTGTCTTCTCTGCTGCTACAACACGGCAGCCTTTCCAAAGATATGCCACGTAGTGAGAGAGGGAGAGAGAAGGCGGCCACTTTTTTCCTCTCTCCAAAATGGCTGAGGGCCGGGAGAAAAGCAGCTATGAGCAACGAGGAAGAGTGGTGCTCCCCGTCCTGCTCAGGGGAGGGCTGGGCGATTCAGCGAGCATCTCTCCCTCGTTTCCCTCTCCTCACTCGTGCCCTTTGTCCCATTAGCCGTCTTTCAGACCGGACGAATGGCATACAGCTGTGTTGTCAGTCCATAAGAAACTCTACTCGGCCCACCGCGCAGGGGAAGGCTACGACTGTAAATAGTAAGGCTGATATGGCTCAGTGTGTGTCTCCTACATGCCCACATCCTGATGCTCCACACTGTTGTATGTGCTAATGTGTCGTCCTCCTGATGCTGTATGTTTTACGCTCTGATTTAATGTCTCCTGAATGTCCTTACAAGACAAGTAACTCTTTTTGTTGACTTTGTATTCTCTATTTTTTAAAAGAAAAAGCAATATTTACATCTAAATAATTGTTGAATTATGCTTTAATCTGCATCTGTCCATGGTTATTTTATTAATTGAATGCCAACATCATAATTCCAAACTTTTTTCAGTGTGTGTACCTTGGTTTTAAATACGTACATACGTGTGTGTGTGTGTGTGTGTGTGTGTGTGTATGTATGTATATATATATATATATATATATATATATATATATATATATTCAACAATCACAACAGTACGGTTAGTAGTTAAATGGCGACCCGCTGCAGTCAAAAGTATTATATCCTCATCTGTGCATTTTTACCGGAGTATCTCATGGTTCTATCTGCGAGCCCAATCTTTTCATTGTATCTTTTCTTGTGTTTTCCCTGAAAAGCTCTGCAGATTCCATCTAAAGCCAAAGACTGCATGTAGCTTAAAATGTAACCTTGTAAAAATGTAGAACACCTCAGAACATGCACTATTTCTAGGGACTGCATACTGCATTGTGTTCAGCTCTAATGCCACTAGATTATTCAACAAGAAGCAACAATAGGCTCAAAGAAAGCTGGCAACATTCAAAAGGGCTATGGATATTATTTTCTAAATTCCCTATTAAATAAAGAAATGATGCAACCTGGTATGATTATTTTTTATGAGCCCACGCAGTTTTTCCTATTTCCGTACATTTGATCCTGTTTTATACAGTACAGTTCTTGTTCCTGGTAGAGTATACAGACGTGGATTACCACTGTTTTTACACGAAACACTACTCATTTATAAAATATTTCCATCCTCCCCATCATAGGAATGAACCCACCAGTCAGTTAACCTGCACCAACATTGGAGGCATTATTTCAGATTTTGAAGAAGCTGTGCTCTTGTACAGTCAGACTGCATTCACAGAAGCAGCTGTCGCACTAAAGTGCCCTTAAGTAAGACATGATAGAACCCCATCTAACCCGGACTTATGACATCTGGAAGAACAATGAGCTAATTTATCTGCAATTTATAAACATTGACAAATTGCACAATAAGCCATACTGTATTTTAGAATACAAGAATCACCTTCACACATAGATTAGTTCATGTGTTCAGCGTGTTAGTTTCATGACATTAGGTACTAGCTTTGCCACAGCATGCCAATGGGCTGCTGTCTGCTCCATGGTCACCACTTGAATCTAAATGAACAGATTTGACTTTCAGGATATTGCCAAGAACCCTGTAACAGGGCCGCCACAGAAAAGGGCCTCTCCAAAACAGAAGGTTGAGGGAAACAGAGCGACCGACATGGGCATAACCCCAAACCTCTAACAAGGTAACCCCTTAAAGCCACTCTCAGAGCCTGGGAAAGTGGGGAAGAGAGAGTGGGCTGCCAACAATGGGAAATAATCTATAGCACATATTTTTAATATAATGTAATGTAAGTGCAGAGAAAATCGAGCAGCTTGATAAATATGGATTAATATTGTATTTGATTGTTTTAGTTACTGTTTTCTTAACTGTATGTGTTGTTATAATTGTCCATATTGGGCTGCAGCCATTGTCTCACATTAACCTGTATGAGTGCTGCACATGTACCAGGCTTTAAAAATGAATTCCTGTGAACAGAACATAAATTAAAAATGTATTTAGTGATTTATTAGTGTTTAAGAGAAAGATCTATTATTGTCTTAAAACATGTGCAGTTGCTAGCAAAGACATGACACGTTAACTCATCCCATCAGTATCGTGGAAACCTCTTTTCTTCAATATTGCCTTTAATTTAGCATCCGAGAGACGCCTTTCATTAAAAAAACGCCGCATAAAAAAAACCCTACCCACGACGCAAGTGACACGCTAGGAATTGCTTTTTAATAGTGCAGGATAACCTTATAAATAATGTCAATGATAAAGATACAACACTGTTGTATTTCTTGTTATTAAATGGTCTTAAAACATTGTTCAATATTATAAACGGAGTATCACAACAACAGCACGTCCAGGAAAATTTGACCTTGGTTGTCTTTCAGTAAGGTAGTCCCCATTTTCTGGTTTCACTCGGTGCCCATATGAGGGTCTGTGCTGTCCTTTAGAGAGACACATAACAGACTGCATAAATTGAATCTCGTCACCAGACTACATTATAAACTCAATTAAATAACTTAAAATGCCTTCATACTTCTGTACCACACAGTGCATTTATTACCCAAACCTTTTATAGCACTCAGGATTTCGATGCACTCACGTTTTTCACACTCTCAACCTGAAGAAGCAAAACTTTCATTTCATTTTCATATTTGGAATAAGATGTACAGTTGAACTTTAACAGTACCACCACTTCTTTTAAATCTTCAATATGGTAGTTAGTTAAAACCCATGGAGTTATCATTGAATATTAATGCACTAGTACTATTAAGTATATTAACTATAATATGTTTACATAATGTAATTGACTAAAACAAAAACTAGACACTGTATATTTTTTATATTCATATTTACATTTGGAAGAGTCCAGGAAAAGCAAGAACAATCCATTCCTCTTTCATTCATAATGTGTCAACTATTTGTTTTCAGGCTGTGATTCACAGATAAGTCAGTGAATTGTAGGAAGTTTCAACAAATACCTCTACATGTCGCCACTCATGCTAGTCATTGCTACCGAGCTATCCTGTAAATTTCCCCGCTGTGGGACTAATAAAGGATTATCTTATCTCATCTTAATTCTGTGCAGCTGTTGCTTTCCAAAGAACAAGCACATCCAGTAATGTTCCTCTTTCAGACGTGGTACCTGTTTATTGACATTTTAAAGATCACTACAATCCCTTTCTGAGTACATAAAAGCAAAGTGTAGCATCCAGGGGGCAGGCACTGAAAACGAATGTCAAAACATGAGATAACCGCCCACAGGCCAGCCTGTCTGTTGTATTATCTGAAGAGCTCACAAGTAACTTCAACATACAGTAACACCTCTGAAAACCACCAGTGCTGTGATTTCAGAATAAAGGACAGATGTAGGTAAAACCTGAAAAATGTATATATTAATAACATACATTCATGATAATGAGATAGACAAGATCAAGGTATCGGTGTGTATGTAAATCCGTTGGAAGCCATTGAAGCATTTTGTTTAACAAAAGGGATTTTTGTCTACCAAAATGTTGCTGCTCACTACAACCAAAAGCAGACATAAGGACAGTAGATGTCTCCATCTGTCTCCCAGAGACTTTGCTAAAGGAACAAAAAGAGAAGAAACGTGGAGTTCATAAAATAAGATTGGTTTCATAATGGTTACAGGTGTGCCTATGCAATCTACGGAGGAAGGGATGGGACAATAAATGGTTATATAGAACAAATTAGAATTCATTTCCATCAGTGGGTTAATTGTGAAGGTAGAGAAGTGAAAAATAGAGCCTGATTTAAATTCATGTTAGAAAGAACAGACTCACACAACATTGCTATTTTTTTATCCTTTATTCTTTTGATATATGATTACCTCTGTGTCCTATCTTTAACGCAATAAAAACATTTTTCCTTTAAAATGTAAGTAATTCCAGTACGTTTAAGTAACATTTTAAGAGTTTTAAGCATATTTTGATGATAATCTGGATAATATCATGAATCAAAATTATTTGGGCCAGGATAGTCATGAAAAAGTAATGATGAAAGTAAGTATAATTAGTTGTAAATGTAACCAAAGATCCTGCATACTGGATTAATCTCAATGTGTACTCAGTGACTTGCTTTGTTTATTCTCTCCCTGGTTTATATTCCCCAACGTGTGTTGTATTTAAAGATATCTAATCATTGAACTTGACTGCGGTGTATATTTCATCTGTCTGTGAAGGCCTTTGTGTAGATCTTATCCCCATGTTCAGCCCAGTGCAACACAATGAATGTTTAAAGCCTACACTGTATAGTACAATCAGACAAGAGAGCTTGATAAAGCATCAGTGGGAGACACCAGACAACAGCAGTATTTATTACTGTACATTTTTATTCACGCTTACATCTCTGCTTCTTGATGTTTCAATCCATTTTTTATCTTTTTCCCCCTTTCATCTCACCAATCTCTTGCAGTTGCTTATCCCTCACTGTTCCCTCCTCTCACTTCCCCCATCAAGTATTCTGCTCACGCACAACTGCGGCACCCTTTCTCCAGTCCTCCCCATTAATCCCCACCACAGACATCTTGGCCCACTGTCTCGTCTCCCTCTCAACGTGCACTCAAAACTCTCAAAGTCTGGGGCCATTTCAGCAGGGAGTGCCTGACTATTTTTCACAGGCCATGAGGCCCGAACATACATTTTACTGTAGAGACAGACTAGTAGTACATCACGCTCTCCCTCCCCTTCTAAATACCACTAAATAGAAAAACCTGAGACGGCATTCTGGTCAAAGCAAAGGTTATATCAGGATAAAGAGCACTCCAATCCTTACTCAAACAACGCACGCACAGTATATAACCTGTAAGTTCATCCACGCCTAACATTTACTTTCACCGTTGCAGGAAAAGCTGCACAAAACAAACTGATGGTCTGGCCGGCCTGTGATGTGTGGCCGGCTCTGCCCTGTTTCAACCAGGTTTGACCAGTTTCTAAAGACAGTGAAGATGCTGGCTTTGAGTCAGAAAACAACAAACTCGGTGCCATTGTTGATACAAATTTACCCTGCGCTTCTCTGCTTATTTGACATGCTTTTGATTATAACTGCTTTTCTTTCCTAATGTTTAGTTTTCCTCCATAATGTTTGATTTAAATGCTGATTGTAGGTTGACTGTATTATTGTGAAACAAAAGAACCAAGAGCCACAATTATCAACGAGTTGCATTATCCACATCTATTAATCTAACTAAAACCATCTAAATAAACATTTAAGTTAGCCTTAGGTTTTCCTCTTGACACACATTAATTAAAAAGTTTTTCTAACTTTTGAAATGTGATACTTTCTTTTCAACATGCCTATCATTTTATATATTAAGTATTAATAGAACATTTTAAGTATTACTAATCAAGGTTTGATTGTAATGCAGCTGTTTGACAACATACCAGTACATTTTATTCATCAGACAGACAAAGTACAAAGTAAAACTATCCATTATGGGTGGCACACTGCTTCAGGGGATTATGTGTGGAAAGAGTTGAGAAAGGAGCGAGCACAATGACATAGCAGGGGCAAGACGGAGAAAAAGATCTAATTACTGTATTAATTACTTAATTTCTATTCATCTGCAGGATCCACTGGCTTGTACTAATCACTTTAAGAATGCAGCCAAATGCTCAATATTAACACATCTTCCATGACAGGAGGAAGAGTGTGGGTCTAGGAGGGGATGAAGGAATGAGACTTACAGGCAAATTAAAGCCACTAATGCCATGGGACTCGCAAAACAGGCAGCTCAACTTGTACATCAAGGAATAAACTCAGGGAGGTCACATTTTTTTACTTTCCTTGCGAAACGCACTTGTTCTTTACTTAAATGCTGGCAGTGCAAAATAGCCAAATGCAGATGGACAGAAACTGTATTTCCAGATATTTCGCCGCACAAAACTCGTGGGTGGATCGTGAGTTTACCCCCTCCATCTTCCTTCTCTGAAATGAGGGCTCAAGTTAAATTGTACAGCACTGCTTTGAAATAGCCCACAGTGCCTCATCAGCCACCCTCCTCTCTTGCCATTTCTTTCTCTCCCTCACCCTCCACTCCTGCCATTTCAGGCCCTTATTTCCCTGCCCTCCTTCCCCTCCCTCCTCTCATTCATTCAGTTTAATTTTGAACTCTGCACTGGTAGACAGGCAGAGAGGGTAGCTCCATGGTTACCTGGCACCCGGCCATCTCATTACACTGCCAATTGATTCTGGCCTGCCGCCATGTCCGCTGCGTACCTCCCCCCCCGCCCTCCACCATCTCTGCACCCCAGACTGTCTGCAGCAAAGGAGATTTCAGAACACACAGGAAGGAACGAGGCAAACAGCTTCACTTACGTGCATCGAACTTAGCTCTCATGCACGCACTGCTGTTCACGTTTGGAGCACAAAAAAATACTCACTCAAATAAATAGTACTAGGAGAGTTTTGTTCAATACTAAAAATATGCACTATATTTATACTCTTATAACCCTAGCCTCCCATACAAGTCAATAAAGATACATAAGCACAATTATAGCTAAAGGTAAAGATGAAAACATTCCAACAATTATCATTTCTACACTAATTGTCACTGTTCTATTAAATACGTGTCTGGAGATTAAAATATGGATCCTATAAAGATTAATAATTGACTCTATAAATGTTCTAAAAAATCATCTCAATGCTAGTGGATTTGGATAACAATGTGTTTTTCAAGGATGAAGACATTAGTTGTGAGCGAGTAGAAACCAATCTAATTTGCCAAAAATAAAACAACGGCTCCACTGACACCACAAATTATGATACTATGTTGTCATAACTTAACAAAATATGAAAAAAGTACAAAAATAATTCAAAAGTAAAGGTAAACAAATGTTGAAAATGGGTGAGGAAACTTATGTTTTTGGCTATGTACTATATTACTTATTTGCTGTAGACATATAAGAAAAGAAAAAAAACGTTTAACTGGTTTGATAAAAAATATGATATCATAATGAGGGCTGGGCCATAATAAAGTATGATCATTAATCTTTTTAATGGCACCACATTGTGATGAAATCATATATCAAGGTATCCTGATACACAATTATGTTGTCTAAATCGATAATACCAACGCATATACTAAATTTCTCAGAAAATCGGAATAGATAAGCATTCGGCTAATGGAAATACACAAGTTCAGTTAAATCAAACTATTGTCTTGATCTGATTACTCCGCATTTGTGTACATGCATCCAATCATCAGTGTTTAGCTCGAAATACTTTTCTATATTATTTCATTTGAAACTGTCAAGTATTCAATCCACACAGGAGTATGCAAAAATAACATTTAGGATATGGGTATTTCATAAAGATGCATCATTTATTCAGTTTTCCAGATAACATGATAAATCATGATATATATCAATATCAAGATATGAAATTATTTATATTGGGATAGAACATTTTGTTCATATCTCACAGCCCTATTAGGGCCGTGGTTGCACTGCTCTCTCGCCTTTACAATAACCAATTAAGCAAGAACAACTGTGATATTAAGTGTTCAAAAGGAAAATAATAAAAGGGAAAAACACACATATATATATATATATATAATTAATTTTTCTTAATATTCAGAAACCCATGGTTGTTTTATTTCTATAGTTATTCTTGGCATTTTATTGGCATTTAATCTAAATTTTAATCATGTTTCTTGGTTAATGACAAACCTGCTTCACAAAGTCCTGATTTGATACAAGAGAGACTTACTAATCTTCCACAAAATCACATCTGGAATCAGAAGGCCAATGGTGCGTTGAAAGGTCAAACAGAGTGACCATGCTCCCTTGAAGTATCTCTAAGGTTTTGTCTGTCTCGGTGAAAGAATTTTGACATTTGTGGAAGTTCTCACCCAACAACGCCACATACTGTTGTTACTGCCTTTTAAATAGCTTCCCTTTAAGGCTAAATTGAGCAAAATAATTACAAAATTTGGCTTTAGACACTGAGGCTCACATTTCATAGCAGTTTTAGACTACAGTCATCATTGGGGGATCCTAAAAAACTTTTGTGTAGCTTGGAGTTGAAGAAGTCAAGATCGATGTCTAATGACTCATCTTCCCCTGTGTGACTTAGTCAGAGGCAGTGAGTGTTTGGGCGGGTTCACTGCGGAGACTTCATCTTACACAGCATCTGTCTGCTGTAGGTGGGACTCAGACAGTCGTCGATCGCCACTCCTTCTGCCACTGCTGGCAGATGCTGGGGTCGTGGCCTCTTGGTCACCAGTGATTTGAGAGGATCAGGAGTCAAGCCATATGACAGTGTGTCTACTGTGCCTTCATTATCCCCATATAAAATGGCCATTCATTCATGATACAGTTAATAGTGTAAAAGGCGGACCATGACCTGTAATGGTTCATCTGCAGTCCAACAATGGCTGATAAGGGATTTGTGGTTTCAAATATTCCTCAATTTACAAGATGCATCTCTAAATATGGGTATAGCTATGCGATGTCTTACACCAGCGGTCCCCAACCACCAGGCCATTTGGTACTGGGCCGAACAGAGAGAATAAATAACTTATAATATTTCCATTTTATTGATTATCAGAGTCTGAAAGATGTTTTATTTTGAAAAATGACCAGATTCTCTTCCAATTACATCCGCCTGTGCCTCTCGACACATGTCAAGACGCTTGTCTCGGTCACCTGATACGTTACCTCAAAATCAAGCCCACAAGCTAGCAAAAATGACTCGGTCGTATCATTTTATTTCGTCGTGTTTATCCACCACACCTTGAAGGCCGGTCCGTGAAAATATTATCTTACATGAAACCGGTCGCAAAAAAGATTGGGGACCACTGTCTTACACTACTTACACCAACTCACATCCAACTCACCATTCGCTCATTTAAACCACTGCTTCTATTACTGAACTGCTCAATATAGGATTTTATAATCACCATACAACTCAAAGCTCACAGTTTGGTTCTCCCCCATTCAATCCCCTTTCTGCTTAGTTTACTGATGAAATCAGAGTCCAAATAAACTCTATATTATATAATTAAATTAAATCCCCGTCATGTGAGTTGTCAGACTGAGATATGTATATAATGAAGAATGAATGATATAGATTTATCAAGTCAATGAAGCACAACTGTACAGGGAAGATCCTTTAAATAGGCTGACCTATCTCATGGTATTCACACAACTATCAAAACAAAAACAAAAAGAGTATAAAATACCATGCTAAGTAATTTTGTACCGACTGAACCTTTTTAAATAGCTATGCTGCAATTCTGAGAATAACCCGGTTTCATTCATCCAAGCATTAGCAAACAAAAAGTAGGTTAAATCTATTCAGAGCAAGACTTGGAGTGCAACCTGAAATATCTGCAATTTAAACCTAATCAAAAGGTACTCCTCTCTTCATTTTAGTAAGTACACGACTCACACCATTAATTTGAGATTCAGCCTTGAGAAATGATGGAATGTTGAATGAGTGATGTATAACTAAAGTGTCAGGATTTTTTTCCTTACAAGCAATGTGAACATGGATCCTCACTGTTATTAAATATGGCCATATCAGCCAAAGAAACATATTTATTTACTGTCTATTGCACCACCTTGCACCGCTTGTGCCTCTACTTATTTAGATTTAGAAGTTTTGCTAAAAGCACCCACATTACATTATTACATCCCACATTACTTTCATAGCTTTAGATGGCAAACATTCACACAGATTCTAAAGCCACATGACTAAGCTGCTGAATACTACCTTTTACTTTTACACAATTTCTTAACATGGCCTTGAAACATAAAACTGGTATCGCATTTCACAATGCCGACCAGTAGTTTAACTTCAGTAGGGACGTAATATGTCTGCTTCAGGACAAGGCCATCAATTTCAACCTAGCAGGTGCCTGCCATCCAAGCATGCATCCATCCACCAACGGGTGGCATCCATCCAAAAACAGACAGGTGTCCCATGTAAGGGAGCACAGTATCCTTAGAGTTCTATAGGAGTTAAAATACTGTAGTTTAGAAATGTATCTAGATTAAAAGTACTACAATATGTTCATTATATTTCTAAAATGGAACATCAAAGAAAAAAAATCCATCATTTCCTCTGCTTGGTATTGTTTCTGCTCAAAATATGATCTGCCAAAGTTTTTAAAAGTACAAAACTCAATACAAAATTCAATTCACCTACTGACTCGCCCGTGAATCACTGAGGCTAAACAAAAAACATTTTCTAAAGGTAATAATTACATGACAATGTACTTTACAAAGTATCACAAATGGTTTTGAATTAGTGAAAATATTTCAGAATTCTGTATGTCACTACTCTAAACTAAGAAGAAAGAAAAACATTCTGATATCTAATGACCTCCGGTATCAATGAATGACAGCAGCCTCTGAATTACTAAGAAGACTACTTGATGTACTATCTGGACAGGAACTAGTCTCTTTATTGATCTGCCGCTGTTATTCAAACACGAGGAATTTTGATTACCTGCATAGCTGACTGTTAGTGTGTAAAGGCACATGGAGCAAAATATGAGATTACTATAACGGTTGCCAAATCACCAAAGCTGTATGTCAATATAGCCCAAATAATAACATGAAAAGATGCTCATCTTTAGAATCAGAATCAGAATCAGAAGCTGTTTATTGCCAATTACATTACACATGCAAGGAATTTGGCTCGGTGATTGATTGGTGATTAATTAGAGTATGTAGATTGTTTTTGTTAATTACTTTTGTAAATGCCTTGTGTCTATCGTTGTACTTAATGCTGAGTAGCTACAACACCTACATCTGGGTCATTTATATATATATATATATATATATATATATATATATATATATATATATATATATATATATATACAGTACCAGTCAAAAGTTTGGACACACCTTCTCATTCAATGGTTTTTATATATATTATTTTTTATTTTTTTCTACATTTTAGATTAATATTGAAGACATCCAAACTATGAAGGAACACATATGGAATTATGTGGTAAACAAACAAATGCGCAACAAACCAGAATATGTTTTATATTTTAGATTCTTCAAAGTAGTTGAATGAGAAGGTGTGTCCACACTTTTGACTGGTACTGTATATATATGAATAACATATGCAGTAGAGACCATTAATATTAGACTTGTAATGACTGTAATAAGGAAAGTCAGTGAGGGGATTTTCCAGTGCTAATCTGTCTCTCTGTAAAAACTAAGGGTTAGATATGGGCCTCCCCATTTCGGGGCCCCTTTCCTGTACATGCACGCGGGTTGTTTAAGGACACAGTGAACCAGGCTACCCGATCTAGGGATAGGGGCCACGCAGGGGGAACAGTGACAGGACGGCCAAGTGGAAGAAACTCATGGAATCCTAGGAGCTCAAGCTGCTGGCTTAATGCTGGAGGGAGTAAAGAGCGCTGGAAGAGAGAGACGGGATTGGTTGATGTGAAAAGAGAGGGAGGAGCCTGTTTCCCAGGAGGAGACTGGGATAGTTTTATGGAGTCCGCTAGTGCAAACATAAAAAAAAAAAGAATAAAGGTGGTGTTGAGTGCAGGGAGTGCAGGGAGTGCAAGTGTCTCTCAGTGTGACGACTTAGACAAAGTACAGATGAGAGGCCCTATAAAGCATCTCTGTTATAACCAGCCAGATAACAACCCATGAGTCTGGAGTTTGTGACGTAAATTTGGAAAGACAAGGTCTTGCTTCATTGGCTTAAAACATGTTTTTACAGATTTAAAAAATACAAATAGAAAATTGCATCGAAGCGGAGCAGGTTTGGGTTGATCCAGTTTTAAATGACAGCCCATCACACCTGCACTCTCGGATGAATGGGAGCTGACACTCAGACCTTCTCCCATTGCCCTCTCCCGCCCCTTCTCGGTTTTCTCTCCCCTTGTTACCTTGTCTCCCCCTCTCCTGCGTTCCTCTCCTTCTGTTGCTCCCCTTTTCTGTGTGAGTGTGTCTGGGTCCTGCTGGAGAGGCTTTGTCTGTGAACACTGGAGCCCGGACCGGCCCACGGGGGCCAGATCCATGAATACCCACACTGTGAGAGCCACTCTTTCTCTTCACACCACTTTCTCTACTGGAATGCCTGAGCAGTGAGGTAAGAAACGCACGCACGCACCGCCATTTGCACACACACACAGACACACACACAGACACACACACACACACACACACACACACACACACACACACACACACACACACACAAGCATACAGTACGAACTCACGCACACACATATTCTCACTTTCTCTGCCTTGCACACATGCACACACTTTACACACAAACTGAGTGAGTCATGCGGTGATGAAAAGCCAGTGTTTTGTGTGTGAACCCTCTCACCCTGGACTCACATCCTGAGAGCCTTTCTCCTCCATCAGTCCCTGCCAAGCTCTCCCTCTAATTAAAGACCACTGGGTCCAATAGCATTGGCCCAGCTCTCCGCAGACCATGCCCCATCCCCGGCTCGCCGAGGTCCTGAGCAGAGTAGAATCTATGTGGAATGTGAATGACTGTGGTGATTAACAACTTCTCAAGGTTTCTAATTCCACAGTTAATGGTGTGCTTGGCCGCAAGACACATGCCAGCTTTACAGAGAGGCTGGCCTAATAGATAGACTTCAGCTGACAAGGGATA
The DNA here is from genome assembly GCF_027596085.1 of Anoplopoma fimbria. Lineage (NCBI taxonomy): Eukaryota > Metazoa > Chordata > Actinopteri > Perciformes > Anoplopomatidae > Anoplopoma > Anoplopoma fimbria. Next base: position 15,846,950 of record NC_072472.1, on the reverse strand, counting down.
TAGTCTACAGAAGCATCACAATAGACGCTCAAGTTGTGTGATGCCTCTGTTTTTAAATTAAAAAGATTACTGTACTGTGCAGAGTGATACAAATCTTATTCTGGAAACCCATATAAAAAGAAGAACAAATGTGATTCTGACAATTTGAATTCGACTTTGTGCCTGCACCTGTATGCAATGACAGATAAGATGTAATATATTCAATTCGGCAAGACTTTGGGCTCTTTGTGTCAGCTATGTCAGTTACTGACGCACAAAACAAAGACTGACTTAAAGGTGCAGGTCATCCAGAAGACGGTGCAGTTTGCGCCATTTGCCCGTGATTATTGCTGCAGGACCTCAGCAGGCGGAGCAGCCAACAAGCCAAGCATGTGAGGGAGAGGCCGTTCCATCTGTGTGCAAAGTACGCTTCAACTGTGATTGAATTGGGATTGGTGTTCACGCACTATTTTAGGGGGGCATATTTCTGCCACAACTTGATTTGCATATACGTCTCAGTGAATCAACCAGAGAGCTTGTGCAACTGAGCCTCAAACTATTGAGGGCAATTTGGGCGACTACTGAACATGAACTAATGAAACAAAGATAACAAATTAACTATATTCAACACCATAATTATCCATTCTAGTTGCAATATAGTAGTATGGGATTACATTGAATCACACTGTGAAAATTATAAAGTAACTGAGAGAGACTTTATGGTTACAGGTAAAAAGCCTGAGCAACAAACAACACTGCTGTATTGTGAAACCAATAAAGAAGAGCAATAAGCTGCTATTTTTCTAATGGTCACATGATGCTGCAACAAGAAAACTCAGACTTTTTAAAAAAAATACAAAAAGCAAAATTTTATAACAAATAGTCTTATCAAATGTTAAATACTAAATAGAATTTAGAGTTTTTTGCTGGATTGGTATCAGCTATATGAAGCCTGATATATTACTGAACCTGTTGGTTTGTTGGTTCATGCAGGAGAAGAACAGAAGTTTATTGAATCATGTCTGATCCCATCGCAACAGGTGAACAGGAACTCTCTTATCATATTGTATTAATAAACAGTAAATAATCCTATTAAACACTATGCAATATATTAAAGTCAGCAAAAATAAAAGCTAACCAGGGCTGGGCTTTAGAGAGACTTGAATGATGGACCTTGCAGCCTCTCACAGTCAGTCGTGGTAGTTTATTCTCGCTCCTCACAGCAGGCTGCCACCCCTTTGCCCATATTTGGATTGTGGGTGATGTCACAGACACTGCATCCTTGTAACGTCTGCAGTCTGCGGTAGCGCCCTTCTCCTCTAACAAGTTACTCTTTTACATTTTGGACATCACTCCCTGGAAGCTGCGTCACCGAGTTGTTTTATTAAACAACCAGCTGAGGACCAAACATTACACAGACATTACCAGACTGTTACACATGTCTGCTGTCGAGGTGGAATAGGACAGCCAATGCTCTGAATCTACGAGACGGCAGTAATTAGTCTGTAAGAATGAGATTCGCAGTCAGTGCAGTCTAGTGCAGTCAAACAAGTGGCAATTAACTTTATCAATTAGCCTTTCTCAGGCAATAAAAGTTCACTGACTGAAAGCTAAACTGCTCAAGATGTGACTTGAGCTACCTCCATACCTGCAAAATATCAGTGGCAGATTCAGAATCATCCTTTACTAGCATTGATTATTAATAAGATCAATCGCATTTGCTTTTATAAAATCGGAAAAATTCATAAATATCTGAGCTTCTGATTCTCACAAAGGTGCAGTCAAGGACATTATCCCCTTAATCTATACCCATTATCAAGAAGACGCAGTAATTGAAGCAGAGGAAAAGAGGATAATCAAGCTTTGACTTAATTCAGACGGGGTCAATAGGGCTGCAACTCCAAAGGAAAATCTCCCCTTACATTTTGTCAGTGTATTTTATCTTATATGACCTAATGACAGGTGTGCTTGTGTGTGTGTGTGTGTGTGAGAGAGAGAGAGAGAGAGAGAGAGAGAGAGAGAGAGAGAGAGAGAGAGAGAGAGAGAGAGAGAGAGAGAGAGAGAGAGAGCTTGTATGCTAAGAGACGCATTGACGATGATTGGTCAGATTGACGACGCCTGCGGGTGACTTTTGCTCCCAAGTGACAGTTAACTACATGCCGAGCCAAAACGGCGTCTACGACAAATGTCATCTTCCTCTCTTTCCAACCAGCCACACTTGTGTGTGTCCCATCAGTGATTAGTGAAATGTACTCTCTTCAGCATTGTCTTTGTCTTTCTGGAGCATGTAGAGGTTTGCTGCCAGGTATATTAATTTAGTTTTCTCTTGTTTATTTACTTGAGTTGGGAAAGTTAAGTCATTTGGTTTAATTGATCTTCTTTTGTTTGATTTTGTTTGTTTATATGTGTTACCTTGCCAGTTTGATATTTTTTGGCTCTTGTGTTGGCCCTGACTTCCCTGAAGCCAATCCTGGCTCCACATTTTTTAACACATTATAAATAATCAATAACATCTTTATTCTCTGCAATCTGTCCCTGTGGCTGTTTGGGATTTGAGGAAGATGGGTCTCATATTGCTGCTCCACCACCTCTAACATCAGCCAGCATCTCTTTTGTCTTTTATAATTGCAATTCTTGACAAGTAGTTGATTTTTCCCCCTTTTGTTGACTGTTTTCTTTGATGTGTGTGGAAATGATGGAGTTCTTAATGTTTTTTATAGTAATTCATTGGTTCATTTGCTTTTGTAATGTTTTCAAACATTGGATAAGGAGATTTTGATTTATAATTGGTTTAACAAAGCTAAGGGGCAAATTTTGTTTAGCTCAAAGCAGACTCCAATATTTCACAAGAACACAAACTGCAGAATCTGCAGTTTGTGAAAGTTATCCTGAAAAGTTTTTGACAGTTAAAAAAAGACTACTGCAAATAAACAAGATATACTGTTGACTACAAACTTGAAAATAACTCGGCACTAACTTACAGTAACTGACGTATTCCACCAAGGTTTTAGAATGTGTCTGTAAAAACACGAGCTCTAACGGGTAACAGCTCTTGTTATTTAATGAGGACTAGACACATGGTCAGTCTCTAAAGGAAGCTGCAACTTCATCACTGAAATCATAACAAAATGTTAAACAAATAATAATAATAACCACAAAAACAGTCAAAGAATAAGTATTAAGTAGTACTAGTAACACTTTCTAGTATTAAGAAACATTAATATATGTAAGTACTAAGCTTCCCTTTTTAGCTGCAGAAATTTTACAATCCTCATTTTCCCCTTAAGATACAAGCTTCTGAATACATACAATTCAGTGTTTTATTGAAATACGAAAGTATATGAGTAGTATATTACAGTTTAATTATAGCTTTACTTTTTTAACAACAAGTAATATTTCTATCAACTTATCAAACAGAAAACAAAGAACAACTGTATAACTATTATAGCATGTGACTGCTGTCGAAATTCAGGGCTGTTAATATGTTTATTTAATTCTACATATACATAATGTAGTGGAATTATTTCCCTTAATTTGCATTTGCCCTTAAAAAGAGAACAATTAGTGTCTCAGTATTCTTCTTCAACTGTGGGTCATTAGTTCAGATGACTCAACACTGCATGTCTCTCCATAGAACAACTGCTTTTGTTTCAAAAGCAATAAATCAAAACACTTTGTTGGGTGTGTCTTTCCTATTCCACTTGAGACATAGGATTCACAATAGTGGAAAGCCGTTATGAGCAAGTTAAAATCCTCAATTTTTGCAATCAAGTAACTCGAGTGTGTGCGTGTCCAAGGCACTGGGGTGTGTAGACATCGCTGTGGTTTCCTGTACTATTGTGTCTGTGTTTGTCTAGTGACTCATTTGCACTTTCACTTGTGGTGACCACATGAAACACATTGGTCATTCAAGCACATTTCCAGTAGCAAAACCTGAATCATTTCCTCGATCACACGCACACACACGCCAAATCGGGAACTATCAAACGTACATCTCGTTGTCGTATTCTTGTGCAGTGGTGAGGGTGTGAGATCCACAGATCCGCCCATGAATACAGTGTACTGTGTCAAGCTCCTCAGCCTTTCCAGTGCAAGCAGACACTCCCACAAACACAAACACACACACACTTGACAGAAAACACACTCACACACATTACGTTGTGAGCCAGTAACTATAGCTGTGAGGTTGCCAGGAGGGACGGATACAGACAGTGGGCAGAGAGACTATGGTCTGCAGTGTCTCTCCTCAGCTCCAACACATCAACCAATCACATTCCTGAAACCTTCATTACACACTGACCTGCATTATGACGCAGTCAGTCTCAGCCGCAGAGCAAGCAGTATTTAAAAAAAAAAAAAAAATCAAGAGTCATCTGAATTTTTCATCAGTAGCTCAACACTGATATGGGGTTTTCATAAACTTCTTGAAACAAAGACATTCAATTAGGATTTCACAGAACTGTAATTCAGCCTTTAATGTCCAGAAAAAACCCATAGTTTAAGCAACATGATTATTAATTTCAAATCAGAATAACACAGATCAGTTAAATACAATTTAAGATTATCATGGTGACCAAAATCTGAGACAATATCTAGTTTTACATCCTAATACTGATCTCATTTTGATGGATCTCCACTACAATGGTTTCAGTTTGCTTTGTTTCAGACCACTGACTTGATGTCGACATCTCCAATCATGTCAGTGATTCAAATAGTGAGGTGAAATGTAATGCTCTGATTATCAGGCTATGTTTCAGTGGCTTCTCAGTTTAACTTTGTTCAGAGGGAATATGTGGCTGGTTTCCTTCTTTGTCTTTTTTCAGGTCAGTTGAGGGGGGGGATGAGAATTCAGAAACATTCCTGTCATGCCCAGTAAAAAAAAAAAAAAAAAGTAAGAATCTCAGTTATGTGACTTCCATCCCCTGCAGCCATTTTGATTGACAAATAACATAATATTACAGAATCCAACCCCGACAGACAAAAGTATCATGATGCATATTTCAAAGGCTGAAGGTCATTTGCCAACTAACGCCCAAAATTGAATGACATCCCTGTATTGTAAAACCATAGACATATGTTTTGTTGTTTTTAAATGCGTACAGTCTATATATACAAGTAGTCGACTAATTTTCTTCTCATGTCTTAAAACGTTAACACATAATGGAAGAGAGACTGCATTATAATGTTTTGTACGCCCCACCATATGAAACTCACAATGTTTTTTAACTGTGAGATATAAAGGAAATCATTATGAAGCAGTTGAATAGTCTTGTTTTTACTAAAATAAAAAATAATCCTTAATGGCAAAAAAAAAAAATAGAAGGTATTACTTTTCATACTATGATACAAAAAGTGGATAAAAACCTTATATACAGTTGATAAAATAAGGTCTGTGAAATGGTTTTGCAAACGTACATAACTGTGAAGAATGATGAACTCCTGTGGCTTGGCATGGACAGAAATGACAATATTTACAGGGAGATATGGATTTTTCTACAATGTGAATCAACCAGTCTGTGTTTTCGTCATTTTTTTGCCTTTATATAATATTTTGCATGGTTTTACTAATAGCTTTACCTCAAAACAAGTGTGTAATCGGCTCAAAAACATGCTTCACAACGGACTTACTTTCCGTTTGAACTTCTTCAAACATGAATGAGTTTATTAGTCCACTCTTATTGCAAAATACCAGTCCAGGCCTTCCATTGAATCCTACCTCAAAGAAACTGGCTCACATGGCCCTCAACATAACTATACAACAACCCAGTGAGACTACAAAGAGGTTGAGGAATACTTAACCATGATGCATACCAACCGGCTTCTTCTGTTCTGAGCTGAATACTTGACATAATCATTTATTGTAAACACTAGAAAGCTCTCACAGGGAACATATAATGCTGCATAATTCAATTGTTATATTTTAAATTAGAGGAAATGTTTAGCAATGTTTAATATCTGTGGGTGAGGATGGATGAAGATTTGCATCAAATAGATATTGTGTGACAATCATCAATACATCTGCCAGACTTTTTCATTAGTAGTTCATAACAAAATAGTGAAAATGTTGAAAAAGGACATTTCATCCAATGTTAAGAAATTCATAAAAAAAAAAACATAACCTGCACCCTAATCCGGACCCTTAACAAAACAAATGACTTGGTTTTTTTTTTTATTGACAGCTGGACTTCACCCCAAAATCTTTTGAAATCTTTTACCAAGTTTTGGAAATATCTAAAACAAACGGGAACAAATATATCTCCCTGCCAGCGGTAACAATTAAGTTTGTTAATGATGTCAAACTGCTATTTCTATGTCAACATAATTGTTTCGACATCACATGATTGTGGTAGTAATCTGAGCACCCTATTTTAAAACATTAAAGGGCGAATTCAAAAAAGGATTGTGCTCCTTTACTATTTGTACATATTAAAATGAGGCTATATGCGTGATGAAAAATCTTTCCTTTCTATGCAAATGAGCCTCATTGCAAAAACTGTCCAATTTACAAAGATCAGCGTCACTATCCACATGTAGTTACAGTGACGTCGTCAGAGAGAGAGTGGTAACTGAAGCACATTCATAAGGAGTCTCACCAAAATACAATTTCATCTCTGTAATGTTTAAATTCCTTGCCTGAAGTTTTGTGAAATACCTCTGCACCTTGTCGGTCAGGACCTTTCTTTTTTCGTCTGCCAGTTTACTGCCTACTGTGTTCTTGATGCAATAAAGGGGCCATTTAAACTCAATATCATAACCACAATATCTTTTGTGAATCCAACCTTGAGACGAGACAGATAGTGGTTGTAGGTGATGCAAGGTGCTATCAGTGGCCAAATCCATTGTCTGGGAATTTGCCTGTGAGTAGCTTTAGAAATTCAGTATTTCATTATTCCTAAGCATATTTCTCAGATAGACACCAAAGTTCCAGTATCCACTCAGATAATCGAATCTATGGGGTTATGCGTGTTGAAAATATGACAAATTGTCCTTCAAATTCGTCCACCCACAGACAGGTAGAAACAATGATACAGCAGAATATTCTATTGTACGAACCATGCGTAATGTTAGTGAAACATGAACTTGTCCTTTTGTTTTTTGTTATTGTATGAAGTCAACACCAACAAAGAAAAAATCGCTCAAACACAACTGCAAACAAGCATCGCAGGTAAAACCTTTAGACAACCACACAGAAATAACGGCTCCGCCCTGTACAGTAAAGTGCACACTGACAGAGAAGTCCTCTACCGGAGGCCACTGCTGTAGTCAGCCGTTCGGACAGTACTGCCACGCTGTGTCAGAGGTAATAGGCTTTTTTTCTGAATGACTTGACAGACACTGAAGCTGACGAGCCCCATCCCGGGTTCAGACTTTGAGTGTCTGAGGTTTGAGTGCAGTAGAGTAACAACAAGGCTCTCCACATGAGGCCACGAGAATACGTACCTAATGAGGAATATGGAGGTTTATGGCTCAATTGTACAGCAAGAAGACATCTACCCCCTTTCACGATATCCCCGACAAAGCTGTCTTTCTCTCCTCAATGAAAGGCGGTGATTGCTGTACCATTGACCTTGTAAGAATGAATGGCTCTCATACATGTCTATTATGCTAACCATAATCGTATGATTCTGTTTCAGATCAAGGTGAGGGGCAATCCAAAGTCGAAATTCAAATGAGATTGAAATTAGAAAGTGTATGAGAGAGGGATAGAATACCTGGTATTCAGACAGAGAACAAAAAACCCCTCCTGTATTTGTCTAACTTCTGGGTTTTTTCAACAGTGAACAGAAGAATATATGATTTCAAAGCAACAGGGTGAGCCATCCAATTAGCTATTGTTTTCAAGAGTAATAGTGTGATCAGGAGGTGGTAGGTGAAATGCTGCTGATTATAACAGTGTGTCTTTTTGAGACACAGACATAGTATAGAAGACTGAATGTAAACTTAACACGTCTGAAGATAAATAAATCAAATCTGGTATTAACCATCAATAATTCAATCACATCTAATAATCCAAATGATATGCATCAGTTGATAGCAGCATACCATTCTTATTATTATTATTAATTCATTATTGTATTGCAATTTTGTCATGTCGGTCATATACAGAAAGCTGTGACTTGTGCAGAAGTACAGCACAGACAAGATGCCCCCTTTGAATAAATTATCACTGTATTTACTCTTCTCTTTTTTTCATTTTATTACTACTGCTGCTTTCTTTGCTGCAGTGCTCTGTGATTGGTTGAAAACATGTGTCAAGTCACTTGAATGCTGTCAGGATAAGGAGTGTTATTGGCTGGTGCTCCAACCCCACTCCACCCCCGCCAACCACCCACCTCCCAAAGCGGCGGCGTAGATGAGTGGGCAAGCAGATGTGTGCATCAGGTGGGGCTGCACTCCAAAAGAGGAGGAGGAGGAGGAGGAGGAGGAGGAGGAGGAGGAGGAGGAGGAGGCACACTCTGGGCCATCCCAGGTAACAGAGCACCAGCACAGGCTGCTTTTCACCACCCCTTGATATATTTTCATTCACAGAGGGACGACTGCAGGGATGCAGTGGAGGGATAATGCACTTGTGCCTGGTTCTCGCAGCGCTGTATTTAACCAGAGTAATACATTTAACAGTATCAAGTGAATTCATCCCAGAAAGTCGCATACAAATGGTGAAACTAGGTCATTTGAGGATAAAGTATTTAAGGAAAAAATGGATTTCTAAAAAAAGCTGATCATTTGGGCTTACATGGAGGGTTATTTGCCTTATGATGATCACTGACTAGGGGTCGTACCACTACATAATAGGACAAGAGACATGTCAACTGAAATCTATAATCCACTTTTATCATCTAAGTCAAAGTCATGGCCTCTCTCAAGTCCCATTCAACCCTCGCTGACTGTACAGACCACTGACAAGCTCCAAGCTCACTTCAGGGCAGCATATCAAAGCTCAACAGTATTGGCCAAGCTGACTGGCATCACACAAAGACCTCACAATGACACTGTGGTTAATAAAAAAAAAAAAAAAAAGAATGAGGTCAAGTCGGTGCTTTGCGTCACTCCATGTGATACTCTGCCATACACCATTAACACAAATAGCACCAACAACACACAGACGAAACAAAAACACACCGACAGATCTCACTCACACAGAGTAGGACTAAGGTGAAGTGGCCATCAACAGTGTGCCGCGTTGTCACATCACACCAAACTTGGCAGATAGGGATGGTGAAATGGCAGTGGGGATTATTCTGTGGTGTCGATGCTCGTATTGTATTGTGAGTAGAGCCCACAGCTGTGGATTTGACCTCCACCTGCAGGCTAGCCCAGGAAGTGAGACTCAACTTACCGGTGGGAACATGGTTTCTGCTTTCCATCCAGTCCAAGTTCACACAGCCACCTACGGAAGAGAAGAGAAACCAGGATGAATAGGTGATATGTACATGTATAGCAAGTGGTGTCCAAATCATTGCCTAACAACAACAACGATGTGATGTCTGACGTTTTCTGACGTTTCGATCTTGTGCTGTTGAGCACAAGATCGAAAGCAGGAGTGGCAGCAAGGGTGGCTGTTTTGCAGATTTAGGTCAGGATTTGGCTCGGAGTGTTATGTAACCTGGTATATGGGCCAGAATAACAGTATTACATATGAGATTGCAGTTCAAATTGGAGTCACAGTGGTGAAAGGCAGGCTGATGCAGACTGTGGCAGTGTCTGTGTTTTCAGGCTGTGGCGTTGTGCTCGAAACAGACAGACAAGCCCAAGAGAGCAGTCTGAGTCTTTTTCTTCTTGCCTCGTTTGATTCCTCCTACCCCATCAGCTTGTGTTCTCCCCTTTTCTCACCCACGCTCTGCTATTCTGTTTCTTACATTTTGTTTCTCCTATTCCCCGATGTCGCCACATTGTCACACTTTTATGCTTCCACTTCCCCATTTAGTATCGCTGTGACAGACTGCCAGACATACAGATGAGCCAGACAGTCAGTCAGTCAGTCAGTCAGTCAGTCAGTCAGTCAGACTCAGTTCATCTCTGTATCTAGAATCTCATTAGGGTCTTGTCAATCTGTCATTGCCACTTCTGGTTTTTTTTTTGTCTCTTTTGCTCTAGAAGGGTGGGATATCCGCATTGGTTGCTATGGCACCAGACAGCTCCTCTTTTCTTCAGACAACGGCTAACCGTTATTGTGTGTCTGTGTGAGCATGTGTGACTGAGTGTGTGTGTGTGTGTGTGTGTGTGTGCCTCAATGCGTCTGACTGTGTACACGAGCAATGCACACATGTGTGAGACCCCCTTGTTTGAGGAGGTGCAGCAAAGTGATGATCATCAGTGTGTGGTTGGCTGTGCTTTCGCTGCCATCAATGATAAAATCCATTTAAGACTGATAATCCATGAAAGGTGAGCAGCCACAAATCAAATCCATGCTATGTTTTAAATCCAGCTGATGACTTACTTGATTTATTCATGAGATGTGAACGGGGTTATATCTGGAATGCAAATATTCGAGTAGTACGCCTATCAATCTTAGATTTCAGTGTCTCTACTTTGCCTCTTTGCTGCTTCTTGGTGTAAAATGTGGGTCTTTGTGACTTCACAAAACCACATCTTAGGGCATTCATCCATTTTGACCTGCCATTTCTCCTCTATGTGCACTCCAGCAGAGGGCAGTGTCTGCTTGACACTATGCCTCTCCCAAACTACATAAAGTGTAAGTTTCTTTTGAGCAGTGACAGAGATCCATGTCTCAGAAAACAGGCACTGACCTTTCCCCTTTTGGATTTAAAAGTGCAAAAAAACTCATGTGCAATCAAGCTCAGTACATCAGCACATAAAGAGGAAACTGAATATCAACTACTGACTGACAAGAGAAAACAGTAAAGGGGTAAACTGTTTTTTTTTTTACCAAAGACTAAACTTCTACGTTTTCACTGAAAAATACCTAAAGCTCAAAAAATTGTCAACTACAATTCGCACAATTTTTCTCTCAAAAAGATTATATGAATCACAAGGGAGAAGTACGTAAAATAGACTTGAAAGAGATCTTTAAATGTCGATAGCAAAAGCTGTTAAGACTACAAGGACTTGGTGCTCTGACAGCTGTGGCGGTAAAGAAAGAGAGAACTTGAGCACTTGTGTGTGTGTGTGTGTGTGTGTGTGTGTGTGTGTGTGTGTGTGTGTGTGTGTGTGTGTGTGTGTGTGTGTGTGTGTGTGTGTGTGTCTGTCCGTTCATGTTATTGTATGTGCGTGTACGTGTGGAGGCTGGGGTGTTGGGTGAAAGAGGTGTGTTTTTTTCCACCCTGTGGGGCCTCAGGCTGGGGTAGGGCGAGGCGGAGCTTTGGGGAGACGCAGCGTGGGGCGGGCTGTTTCAGCTGAACTCAGTAAACTGCAACAGCACTCGGGGCGTGAGGTCACCGAGTCCAGCATTCCTCTAGAGCGCTGTCTGTTTACACGACTGCCGCTGGGCCGGGGGGGAGAGAAGGAGGTGGCAGCTCTGCATAACTGCACCATCAGATAACAGTCAATGCTTGTATTTATGTTCATCATCTACCAAGGAGATAAGGACCATTGTTTCAAAAGTTGAGAAGTGTTCAAGTGTTTAACTCCATTTAAATCCTTCCTCCTTACTGTACATAAACCCCAACAGTCACAGCGGCTTGGCAGTAGACTTTTCACAAAGAAACAGGATTTTTGCCTCCTTGTATATACAGTCAAACCTTTGTTTGTACAGTTATATAGGCATAGTGATATACTGTATGATCCCTCCTTTTACCTTTGTGTTTGACTTGCACAGTGATACTGTGGAAAAACATGACTGTACTGTATAAAGTCGATTCAACCGGAACACAGCAGACAGTACCTATAAAGCACACAGAGCAATTTGCATGCCTCCCCTGTCAGCTGAAACCTTGTCAACTGGGTCAAGTATATGCAAAAAAATAAAGCGTAAACAATATGTTGCTGCTCACGTACAATTATATTGACATAAGTTTGCTTAAAGGGCATATAATTGTACTCTATTATCTAATCATGACTGTTGGCTCGCAGTTAAGAGTAGACTTAACATCTTTGTCATTGTGAGATCATAATTCAGAAACCAAATTATGCATATTGTGTCTACATTGATTTGATACTGTACTGTGTGTGTGTGTACTGCAATATTTTTTTTGTTTGAAAACACACTTTTTCCAGCTCCAACATAGCACCCAAAGTTGTAATGTGAAAAGCATCTCTGAGCAGGACAAAGGGGTCGGACCTGAAGCAGTATCTGCGGTGGGTCAGACTCAAACGGACCAGTTCAACCTCCTCTCAAGTACCCAAACTCATAGTCAGGCTATTTATGCAGTGATAGCCTGGACGTGGCTGAGCTGAGATGCTGCTGGCCTCTCTGCAGGGCTAATCTGGGCTGAACTTTGACTGTAGCTCCTCTGTGCTGCCGCTCTCACATCCCAGAGCCTAGAAGCCAGCTGGTCGGCTCCAGGGGAGCACAACAGAGATGGGGAGTGACACCCAAGCCCTAGAGAGACAGTGCTCTGACTGTACTAAGGACTAGGGAGGGGAGGGGGGTATGGCTGTCAAAGGCTCCATTGTTTGACAGGCCTGCATGGTTTCATGTGCAGCACATGATTCTCGCTGCTGGTCTGAACTATAGCCCAGTCTGACCTAAACTGTCCAGGAGGATGAAGCTGCGGCCTCCCTGGGCAGGTTAAAGTGTAACCGTGTCCGTGTTTTCTCAGGAAAGTGTGTTTATCTAGAGGACTAACATGGAGGCCCTTTTGTTTAACTAAGTAGTGAGGCTCGCCCTAAAAGCTCTCTGAAACACACAGGAACCAGGTGGCTCTTCTCTGTTCCATTTACCAGTAGTTATGTACAGTTTAAATGTGTGTGTGTTTGTTAGTTAGTTTACATGTGTGGGGAAAAAGCAAAAATGTAGATGTACAAAAAATGAAATGTCAAACTAATCTGTAAGATTTATGAAGAGACGTAGGCTGAGCTTTTTAATGTAGCACAATGCAAACAGCACACAATGAAAAGTGCACACAAATTCATAAAAAGAGAGGCACCTACGGTCCGCTGAGAGTGAAAACAGCTGCAGCCAATTAAATGCAAATAGTGCGAGGTAAATAATGAGTCGCACCATGTGACTGTTAAAGTGAAATTCTTGTATTTTTCAACCTGTGTCTTCTTCTCATAATTGTGGCAAATAGCTCGGGTTGTGGCCGTTTGGATGGGATGTATTGCTGCTTGCTGCGACGTTGAGAAACGATAATCGATCGTTGACTCCAGGGAAGTGAGGATGAGTTTGGTTGTAATGTTAGAATATGCAGCATCCAGCAGCAAAGGCGAATTGCAGTCAATGTAAACGCCAACTGTGAACGACATGCTGAACTCAACATGTCACATTTCCACGTAGCACCAACTTTGACACTACATGTTTTTGGGTCCCCAGCGATACACTTGCCAAATGTGAAGTAGATTGGATGAACGGTTCTAGAAACACGGGAAGGACACACAAATATGTTTCCATACAGACGCGCAGACAGGGATTCCTTGCTTCATAATTAGATGGGTCATAACAACTTTGCACTTGAAAAGTTCATCATAGAAATCTGGCAAACGGACTCTGGTTAAACAACTTGAAGTCAAACTAGACAAACTATGTGTAAGATAATTGGCCATAGTTATTATTAACACTAAATGAGAGAAGATTTGTTTAGTATTATTTTTCTCTCAGGAAATTCAAGAAAACTAGGTGCACTGCTTCCCATGGTCCTTGTACTAGCATCCAGTGGACTAGTACAAGGACCATGGGAAGTCACCATATTTATATACAAACGAGGAGCTTAAAGGGTAACTTTGGTTTATTTTCTCATGTTTTTGTGTCTAACTGACTAATGGCAACAGCAATTTCTGAAATTGGTCCAGTATTGAGTGAAAGCGCTTTCTACAGCTGCCGCTCACATAAATAAATGTAATCTATTGTAGCAAGCTGGCACCGTCATTGACCTCAATTAAAAGTGTGTGTTTTTGCCATGGCAGGCTATGATTGTTATTATAGGTGTCTGAAATTATAGACAGAGTCTTGCTAAAGTAAACGTCTAGTTCTGAAATCTCGCAAGTAGCATGATGCTGGAAGACTGGAGGAATCAATGCGAGCCGGCCGGGCAGAGTTTGTTGTACAGGAGTACAGAAAGCGTAGCTTAATGTTATCTAAAAGATTTTCAATTTTCAAGGATGAATATTTAGCAGATTTTTACAAAGTGGATAAGGTTTTTAAATGAAATGGCCATCCGTCTTTATTTGAGCCAGAGTATAAGGGTATTCAGATTTGGCTGGGGGGAGTCTTCTCCTTGAGCTGTACACTGACACACTAACAAACAGACCGGTTTAGTGAAGATAAAGAAAATCAATGTATTTCTCTGTAGGGTCCTTTCCATAACGTTGTCAGACACTTATGATAATAATCGCTCATATTGTTATCATAAGTGTCAGCGTCGAAAAAAAACAAGCACCTTTAGTTGGCGTAAAATTACATTGATTCTGCTCACTTGCTCCCACAGCTTGTTTTGCAGCAGCTCTCTGCAGCATTATCCCTCAATAATCAACCAATTTCAAAAATTGTTGTCCCCATTACTCACTTAGACCCAAAAACATGGGTTCCCCTCTAAGTAAAATGGAAGAGGAAAGACGAAGGATGGAGGTAGAGGAAGAAATGCCGGACCGAAAGACCAAGGATAAAACTATGCTCAATGCTTATTTCAGTATATTTACATGCTCACAATAACAATGCTGATGTTTCGCAGGTATAATGTTTACCATGTTCACCATCTTACAGTTCATTTTCTAAAAAGCTTTTAACACAAAGTACACATAAGGCTAATGGGTATTTGGTAACAAAAACATTTATTAGACGGTGACATTTTGAGCTAATGATGGAACTAGTTATGCGATCACCAGAGTTATTATGATTAATCCTGAGGGGGGCATGGAAGTCAAAATGTCCATGTAGAAAAATGTAATGCCAATCCATCCAATATCTGTTGAGATGTTTCACTAAAAATGGAAAAATATCAACTAGCTAAACAATAATACCACTGCCAACAAAAATAACTTGATAGCTACAGTTCCATAAACAGGGATTAATATGGCATCTCTCGTCAATCCACCACATACAACGACTCACCACTCCAGCAGAAGAGAGGAAAAGGAGCACTTTGCGGTGATTTCTGACAGCAGAAGGTAATGACAACATGTGAAAAGTGTACTTAGCAGCACTTAAAGCAGACTGAATTAGCGGTACAGCATTACAAATTCTGGTAAAGCAGGACAAAGGGAGTAATGTGAAATGTACTCTTCAGGATATGGGACATACTCTATGCAGTTTTCAGTTGATGTGTGGAACATTGATCTGAGGCAGCAACTGTAGAAAGCCTTTGAGAATTTGCTTTCCATCTTTTTTAAGACTGGTAGGAAATACAGTGCCCTGTAGGTTTTCTTTATCAGCTTCCCCTGGTTGGAAACATTTTAAAGCCGCATGAATCACTTTTGGGCTGGGAAGCAAAATGTGCTCATCGCATTACAACCCTCCGGTGACATCAACACATTCATGACAACATTTTTAGAGTTGGGTGTTGGCTGCTCAGCTAAATGCCCTGTGGCATTTTTACACCTTTATGCACCGATATTTAGTTGAGCATAAAACATTACAGCACTGACAAGGACTACTTCATGAAAGGCTCACTGATTTGGAATATTGTTCGCACAAATGTGGTAACCTCAGACAACACCCAAATACTCCTTTCAGACAAAAGAATGCATCCGGAAAATACCTGTTTTCCATTCTTGTCGTTCTGTTAACAATGCTAAACTGAATTACATGGAGGTCTGACATTTTACAGCGTTTGTATGCATGAGGGAACATAGGTTAAAGTAACAGCTTCAGGGTAAGGGGGGTCCCGATGGTGGAGTGGATAAGTCGCACACTTTAACTGTGACGTCCCCTGTTGAATTCCAGCAAGAGACATTTGTTGCATGTCATGTCCCTCTCCCACCTGGTCTCATGTGTGTCCCTGTACTATCACCTGTCAAATGAAGGCAAAAAAGCCCCAAAACACAAGGATTTATGCAGATAAATGTTTAGGTTATCCTGACTAAGTCTTAGCCAGGCTGGCTGTGCTCGGTCTTTGTGTCCACAGGAACAACCCGGTATTTACAAGGGATGGTGATAAGTCAATATTACTGTTTGTTGACTTTCAGTGGATTCATATCATGATAATATGATCATATCTTGTCATAGTTTTACAAAATGATGTTATCAATTATATTATTTTACACTACTTACTACTTAGTTTGCCGTATTGTGATATGGTATGTACTGACACTGGAAGAATACAGTAGCATTTACCCATCTCCATTACTGCAAGTCATAAAGAGGGACTGATGCAACTTGTGAGTGAGCATCCTGAGAGACAGAGGGAAGTGAAACTAGACTTATTTCAACTCACTGTGGGCACTGTAGACGGGAGTCTCTGCCAACGGTGACAAGTAAAAAATGAGCCTACGACAGAAGTCTAATGCATCTGCCAGTTGAAATGCTTTCAGTTAGTCTGCATCATGACTCTGGATGAATTTTTTATCAGCTCCTGTAAATGTGATGTTCAGATAAAACAAATAAGCAGACAAGTTACTATTCCCTGCATCCCTTTTTGCTCACTTATTCATGTTAATGTTTGTTTTGAGCAGCTAACTACAACTTTAAGAAATTTAGGAATTTCAGAGCAAATCAGGCAATATACTGTATATGGGTGCTGTCCAAGATTAGGAGGAACTTTGGAAATGTAGAATTCTTTCTTTTTGCCAGCTAAGGAAATGCACACTCAGCAAGGATATCCCACAAACTGGAAGCAGATATAAAGCCGTTTCCCTGGCCCAAAGGGTCTGTATTTTCCACTCATGATGCTGATTCAGCCCATGATACAGAAATTTTGTATAAAGAATGGATAGCAGGATGGAAAGGAAAATGTTGGGGAAGATTGCATTTCATAACCTAGAGCATTTTAATATGAAGTTAATGGATAAAAGATTAACTCCTAAGGGCAGTATACAAAGTTTAAACCTGCTCCATGTTACTTTATGATAAATGATCCGGTACTGTTGTCATGAAGACTTGGTTTTGACAATCATAGTACGAATACTGTATCTACATCACAAAGGACAGAGCTATCTAGTAGAGTTTTGAGAAACTTCAAGAGGAATGTCCATCTCTCGGCCAATGTTTTAGTAAAAAAAATGTTCGCTCTGTGATCTTTTTATAAAGTTATGATGACAATCATTATTCTCTGCATGGATTTTGTGAAGGAAAGGGTAGTTTCCCAAACTTAGTTTCCCAAATGTTCAGATGCAAAGTTCCAAACATTTTTATACCTATTTAACAAATTGAAAACAAACATGTCCAAAAACTTTCTATGTTTTGGCCCAGGTAAAATCTGGTTTCACAAAGACGCTGTATCTCATTCTCTTGAGACAATGACAATTGCCACCCTTTGCACATCATAGCAACTACAAATATTTGGCCTGGCCCCATTACTTTCAAATCTAATCTTCATGTACACACTGCTCACCTCTTTTGATCTACGCAGGCAAACCTTATTGCTAAATCTGATTATCTACACGGCTTAGATCCGTGTTCTGAGCTAGTGTTGGGTCTGCAGCAAGTCAGGGAAGTTTGTTATTTGAATGTAGTAGCTCTGGGTACACAAAGGCTAGGACCAGAATTAGGATTAGGATGGGAAGTACCAAAGAGTATATGCAGGATTCATAGTGTGACTGTTGGAGTGGAACATTATGATACTGTTTAATTTATATATATATATATATATATATGTAATAGGCCTCGCTCCAACTCTCCTTTGTCCCTCAGTTTAACTGTAACCGTACTCTATTGCGAACCTCCGATTCCCTGTCATTTAAATAATATATATTCTGCTATCTTTATCTTTACCTTATTAACTTGACAGTTTCATTTTCCACAACAGTTAAACACAAAAAAAAGAAATGAGAGACTATTGTGGTTGAAGGGATAATTGAATGCAGCCACTCCTAAGGGATGATGGAGAGCAACAGGAAATGCAGGGTTAATGCAGTGTTTGCTTTCTATTCTCACATATGGTCATCCCTCACTCACTGATACAACTGTTTCCATTTTGTATTTTTTTACACAGCCACAAAAGTTATGGTATAGAGCTAAACTAATAACTCGACTGGACCAGTATATTGAATAATATTAGCTTATCACACATATATAGTATCGGTCAGCCAACAGGTTACAAGAATATTGCAGTGCAGACATGCCAAAGAAATGTTTGATTATACAGTCTGTCCAGCAGAGAGTATATATCTTGGTCTATCGATATTGGTATCCGCCTAAAGATTCCAGTACTGGTGGGGCCATAATACAGTAGACGTAACCAGAATAAAAGATCATCCAAAACAATCTTAACATTAATTTATACACTAGATTACATGTGAATATAACACTGGTGTTAAAGAAGGTTTGGAAAACACTGTATTTGTTTTAAACCTGCAACAAGCTTTTTCACAGGAACACCAAATCAAATGACTCTGTGACTTTTCAAAGTCGGAGGTACAACGGACCCATTACATTACATTACATTACATTACATTACAGTCATTTAGCAGACGCTTTTATCCAAAGCGACTTACAGGAAGTGTATTCAACATAGGTATTCAAGAGAACTACTAGTCACCAGAAGTCATAAGTGCATCTCCTTTCTTAAACAAGCATCTTAAAGCATAAACCAGAGCAAAAGTATAGTGCAGAGGCAAATTACTACGAAAACAATAATTGCAACAGACTAATACGAATACAATAAGTGCTACAAACTACTACGAATAGGATAAGTGCAGTAAAGGAATTCAATAAGTGCAGCGAACTGATACGAAGTGCAACAACAATGCAATAAGTGCTACGAGGAAGGCTCAGGGTAGTACTTCTTGAAGAGGTCCCCACTGTAAATCAAGAGACAAATCTGGAGCACTATGCTCATTATGATGCTTTCTAGTTTCATCTTTTGAATATAAAGACCCCATTGATTTTCAGATATTGGCTTAGTTGTGTATTGTTCTTTGAAAGGGATATTGGTGCCATTGTTGGTCCACTGAGAGACAACGCTCTCTAAAACCACATACAAATCCCGGCTCAATAGCCAGGATAAGCACACCCAAACTCCATCCAGCCCATACCCAAACATTAACCATCTATAACTTAATCTATATCTCTATAAATAAAAGGCAACGGGACAAGATTTTGGTATTGGAAGCTCCCTGGCTCCGTTTGTAGTCCGAGTATTATCAACTAATCATGCTCCAGCACGCATTGGCCGAAATGCAACCTCGGAAACCACGGTCAAACTAATCATGGTCTGACAATGGCTTCGATTTTTATTCATTTTTAAAGTAGCTTGTAAACTGGCAACTTGTGACCAATCCAGTCGTGCACAAAGTCTCTCAACGCCAGTCTTGCATCTTAAATCGCTAATGGGGCCGTAAACAACGAGCAGCGCACTGAAAAGGAAGTCTTGACCCGGATATCTGCTGTCTATACTGGAACCCAAGAAATATAGCCGCTTGACCCCAGAGGCTTATCTGTCATCAAACGATGGCAATGGGTCCTGAGATTGTCTTAATTTAAACATAATAAACTGAATGGGTGAATTACTGAAGGCAGGACACAGCAGGATGTTGTGGTGATGCAGTTTCTTATGACTCTTTCTCCCAGTAGTTTACTGTACAAATATATGCTTCACATCTACTGTAAATCTATATGTATTATTAAAATATAACTTCAATCTGGCTGCATACTGGACATTTTATATAAAATAAAAAATGTATATGCATGAACTCTATCAAGTGGATTATGCCACATAAGTGATATCATATTCTCTATAGTGAGTGATTCACATTCATGAATTCCATGAGCATCTGATCTTAAACAATGGTTCAAACACCCCTGCTCCTTCTAAGCTCTATAAGAAAGTAAAACATGTGAGACCCTCTGCCTGTTAGCAGGTTGATCCCACCAGCTGGAGTCCAGGACGGCAAAAATATGTAAAGAGTTTCACCCAGAGGGGAGCTCTACGTGAGCCACTCTCGCCACTTCGCTCCTCTGCACACTGCAGCTCTGTCACGTGTGTTACCTGAGGAGGACCAGGAAGGCAACATCTGGATATGTTCTGAGAGCTGTAATTCTAGAAGCCCCTTAATCCCCTCACAGTATGTTGTTTATTTTGGTCCTGTTCTCTGGTCGTCAATAGCCAGATTTCTTAGAAGCACCCACCAGGTCACCGGGACTGACACCGTGAGGCCCCACAAAGCAGAAAGGAGTCTGTACGGACGCACTCCTCAAGTACAGTGAACACAGCCATCTTTCCCATTAAAAAGAAGTATCAACCAGAAAAATAAGCATATTTGTAAGTTCAATTCATGTCTGCTCTATGCAACATCATTAACGTTGAGACGTTGTTTTGTTTGATTTCCAGGAAAATCAGCTGAGCTCAGATTCAATACATCATAAGATATAAGATCATAAGATCTTTCTTTGAAATTGCTGTCACAGAAACATAATTCAACTTCCTCTGTACACGCTTTTACAGCATGAATACTATTGTAGTGAAAACATAAAAAAGGCAGTAGGTCACTAGAGAGCTGAAGTAGTAGCAAGAGTCAATCCATCCATTGCCATTTGCCACCATTTTGACTGAATGAACTACACATACTGAATACATTAGTAGTGACTTCAAGGATGCAGCTGTATTACTCATTCAGTGTTTTAGATCATATTTAGCTAAGGTTTTGATTCAACCCTGCCCTCAATTCTAATAACAATGTGGGCTTTCTTTATGCTAAGGTATGGCAACTATTACACCTCCCCTGCATCAACCCTTGCAAGAACTACCACATGCTGCAACCAGACAAAGGGAAGAGCGTGAAGAAGCCTACAAGGAGGCAAGTTGTCAAAGGCCGACAGAGGCCTAATGGGAACAGACAGAAAAGAAAGAAAAAAGCTAAACGTAAGGGGATAGGGAGAGACAAAAAAAAAAGATGAGAAGGGGTCAAAAGGGCAGAGAGTGAGGAGAGAAAAAGGGAAGCAGAATGGTCATATTTTTCATCTGACAGCGAGCGTGTGGTCTGGCAGGCACACCAGGAGTTAGTTTATTAGAGTCGTTTCTTTTACGAGGGGCTGTCCTACCTTAGAAAAATGAGCAGGTTCAGACCAGTCATCTCTACTTTCTGTCTTGACACAAGGATATGGCTCCATACTATACTGATTATTCCTCTTCATATGAACCATCCATATGTAACCACAGATTCACGTGTACGCTAGAGAACTGTATGCACAGACATCTATTAATCCTGATAAGTGGGATATATATAGTATTATCACAAGGCTTCCTGACACCTGCAAGTGGGCTGTTGGGTCTCAGGCACATCTGAATGCAAAATCACTCCTTAATGAAAAAGCAATCAGCACTAATGTGACTACAATGTGTTAATGTGTTTACAGTTCCTGATCCAAACTACGTCAAATTAAAGCTTTAACGTTCTGGAGAGATTTTAGCAGTATCGGTTCCATGTGATTAATATTCTTGGATGGACCTATTAGACCTGTTTTTCTTCTTTTCTTTTATAATCTTTTCTTATTATTCACATTCAAACCGCTCACAGCACAATAACATAAAATGGTTGGATGAACTGAGAGGAATTTTGTAAACTTGTACTGTCACACTGGGCAAGCACACATATTCCTTTAATCTATTGCTACTATTTGGGTTGAACTTTATGACATGGTTGCCTCATCATGACAGTGAACAAGAACAAGAAGGTTATCTTCATTAAGAGATATATTTTCACTGCCAAGCAGAGCGTTTCACTGCCACTAATGCTTTGACCTTTGGTTTGTTTAAGGATTACTCTAAACAGTTTAGTGAAATGGTGTGTGATCACTGCAATGACACTGTCTTTTCAGCCCTAAGCCTCGTGCCAGTTACAGCAGGGAAAATGTTTTTCTGTCACATCCTTCCACCTGCCCTACGCTTAATTCTGTCCTGTGACAGAGACCTCAGTCCCTACATTTTCCTGATTGCAATAATGAATCTTATACCGATGACACACCACAATGAAACATGATATACACCTTCTTCATTCTCTGGAGAGACAACATATTGATAAACAGATGCTCTTAGTTGAATGATTGAATCAAGTAAGATGTACAAAGAAATATTTTTATGAGGTAGAGGCATTAGGAAACTATTGTGCAAGTTAAAACTGATTGACAATAAGTGCATATTTGGGTTGAACATAATAGAATTGGGTTAGTTGTTTATGAGTTGTATATATGATTAAAATTGAGTTAATTCAGTTGGAATTATTATTATTATTATTCCCTCTCCTTATATTATTAAGGAGAGGGACCATGTAAGTGTATACTTCTTCCAACCTTTTTATACAGATTGGTATAGACTTTGGTATATTTATATTTCATTTTTTATTTTATTTATTTATTTGTTACATGTTTTAAATAAATAAAATAAAACTATATATAATGTTTTCATCATCACTGTGCAATATCTCCCCTAACAGATCATACATTTACAGAACAGAACAGCAGTAGGTTTACAAACATCAAGTTTGGTACCAGTAACGAGCCTCAGGCGCTGGCCACGGCAGTGTAACCTTCAAACCCGGCTGTTGTTATTTTCCATAGAGGTCATCAGCTAAGAATGTGAAGCACGCAGAGCCTGAAACACGCCTTTCTCTTCCCAATAACCCCCACCACGTTTGTGTTAATATTTTGAGGCTACTCCTATACAGTACCTCCATTTCTGTTTGTAATAGATTTACTCTTTTAAGTATATCTAAAGTAACTCCATCATCATACTCCATACATCCAAGTCTTGTCTCCTGCTATGCCTATCAAACACCTTTAGTTTTCATTGGTTTGTAGTCCACGACATTGTGAGCAAGATCATAATCAATAATGCTGGTCAGTATTTCCAAAAGTAGTAATTATTTGAGAGACCTGTGAAAGACAGGAGAGCTATTTTAACCTGTTACCCTGCAGGATATCCTTGGACAGCATGTAGATTTACATTCTGCCTAACTCACAATAGACACTAAGAATACCTTACCTTAAACTGTTTATAATATGAAACTAAGAATTACAAAAAAACAAGATGCAGAATGCATTATTCATTTGGTTATCATTAATATAATTTAATATAATTTAATATCTATAATATAAACTTTCCAACAGCTACTTTTAGGTATTTACTGATACATTATGAATATCATGGAGATACTGTAATGTATATTAAAAAGTAAAATTACAAAACATGACAGCCAATGTACCAGATATCACAACATGGGTTGTTCATCACAGAGCTACAGTTTGGAACAAAGCTAACAATTGAGGGCAAAGTTACTGATCAATTTAATTTCATTGACCATGATTTTCTTTGATGTAATCAGACTATCTGGTGCAGAAAATCTACATCTAGTTAGCGTAAGACCCAGATATTTTTCGCAGGAGTTTTTGGAAACAACAAGGCAACAAAAAAAAAAAGGGAATATTGGAGTAACACTTGGCAAGACCCAAATGAATGCTTACGTTGATCCATGTCTGCTGGATGTGTAAATAGGCAACTGTTTTCTTATATGTTCCCAATTTAAGTCGATTAATACATCGGAGTTGTGTCTTTGTAAGGTTGTTTTGTTGCTTTTCTGCCCACTCGTGGCTTAAATGGATTCAAGCAGCTATTTTAGTCGTCAATTGAAGCCTTTCTGTTTCAGCATTTTCTTTACATCCTGGATGTTACCCAAATGATGAACAGAAGGCTACGATGGCTAAATGTTACTAATTCTAATCGAGTAGGCCAGGGTCCAAATTATGTGTTGTATGTTACTAATGCTAATTTACTATATATACAGGACAAAAACTCGATTTTTGGGGCAAGACTGAGAATGTGAACTGTGAAGTCTAGAGAAAAACCTGTTGCTACTCTTTTTGATAAGGCGGCTCATTGAATTGCACATCAGGCTCAGGCGGGTTTTCCACCGGGTTTTTTTCCGATCGGGTCCCAGATTTTGTTGTCTGACACTTCTCTTTTCTAAACTGAAATATCGTTATTTTCAGCTCTAATAAACATTTCTACAACCACTATGTGGTTTAAAACTCATGATACTCATTTAACTTTTAATTATTTCTTTGTAACTCTCTGTTTATTACCGCCAGAGTGATCAACTCCGACCTCGTCTGTCAACATCTGTTTAAGCTGCCAGCAACACGTCTGCACTTAAACGAACAGTGTGTAGCATTCAGGGGGATCTATTGGCATAAACAGAGTGGAATACACACTAGGCACATGGGAACAGTTTCAGTTGGTTGCAATCTGCAACCTCACCTCTAGATGACGATAAATCCTACACACTGCACCTTTAAACAAGCAGCCGCACTATTCTAGCAGCGAGAAGACTGGCTATTAACCTTAAATGTTTCTCTATTGCATTCATCGTGTACAGCACAAAGCATACAAACATCCACCATGTCCTTTGAGCTCCTGATCATGCTTAAATATAAAATAATTATTTTAGAATAGCAGGTCCAATGAAAAACAGCATAAAGCAACAATTTCGAACAAAACACAAATTGAATGAATGACTGACTATTGCAACAAACTTGCAAGGAATTTAAAATGTACTTTTTTTGTTACAAATTCCAAGTGTATGTTTTTACAAAGAAAAATCGCCTTGTTTTTGCCAACAATGTTGTCCTCTCCAAAGTCTGAGATAATCTACCACCAACAACCCAGACTGAATGAGTTGTTTAGAATGTTATCAGGATTGGAATAAATGTATCGATTACTTGTTTACAAGTAGGCTGCTGTTACTTGAACCAGCAGGAGTAAATGCTGTCTGCTCTGGAGACATCACACTGCCCTGTTGCTTCCTGTGTGTGTGCATTTGCGCGTGTGTTTATTTCTGGACAAATGAACAAAAGAAAAAACAAGACATACCCTCAGAGAATCGGAGCAGCTGAGTCTTATCCAGAGATGAACCACTGACCAGCTGAGGCATCATAAAATCCAACAAACACAACACACGCCCCCACACACGCCTGTGCACACACATTCACAAAGAAAGAAATAACAGCTCAACCGTATGAGTGCAACTGTATTGTACCGTTTGCTTAAAGGCGTCACAGCAGTTGTAATAGTAGGTACAAACTTTTTATACTGATCCTGTTTGAAACCACATAAACTAGATTAATTTAAGCTGTTTGTGAGTAACTCACCCTTTATCCACACAAGTCTGCTTGTTGACAGTCTTTCATTCCAGCTAGGCAAGTTTGCTCCTCAGAAGTGTTTCGTCTTAAGATGGAGGCAGAAACTCTCCAAGCACAATTCCTTTGCTCTGAGTTCATGTTATTTTGAGTCCACCGGGTCCAGCTCTGCTTCTCTCCTGCTGATTGCTGCACGAGCTGCTAGCATGTCAGCATTGATAAACAACCCGTAGGAGTGAGAGAGACCAGTGAGAGCTCAAACACACAGGTGCATGCTGACTCCTAGCGAATACAAACAGAGAGGCATAGGCAGCTCAGAGGAGCTCAGGACAAAACGGCTCCTTTGCCAGTGGTTCCCCTTATGTGGGACTCCAACCTTACTCCTCCTCCTCTCCTCCCTCTCTCCCCAACAGTTCCAGGACAGAATAGAGAAGGACTCAGGAGTTGCTGTTTCTTGAGCAGCTGTAGGTACAATACAGAGCCCTTTTCTTTCTTACTTGCATAATTCACAAAGCAAGCTATGAACAAAAAAGCAGCTACTCTTTCTTGACAGAATGACCAGAAGCTTTGTACAAACTAAGTTAATGTTTGCAACTGTTCTAGAGATTAAAACCCATCGCCAGACTTTCGGCTGTTCCTTACCAATACCTTTGTACCGACTGATATGGAGACTAGAAGTGAAATGAGATCATTGATGTTCTTCATGTTCATCTGGAAGTTATGCAGCATTATAAAATGATCTGATGTTGCTCTCAAAACAACTTGTTTACCTGTTCCCATTTAGAAAAGCATATATTTTATGCTCTTTCTGAGTAAGAGTCAAAGCTATAGAGATACAATGAAATGCAAAATGTAGTTCTGTAAAAAAAGTAATTGAGCATGTCACATCTTTTAAGTAAAAGTAGTAATAATCAGCTGCTGTGTTGTAGAAAATGCGTTCCGACCCTCATTACGAATTTTCTAAACGACATTCAGAAACAATGCATTAGTGACGAGTATTATTTTTACCCAGCAAGCAAGCGAGGCAAGAATGCCTATCATGATGGTGTTGTTATTTCAGATTTATAAAAAGAGGCAAGGGGGTGGACCCATGCAGGCTTTTGGAAACATTACTCAATGCCTCCCTTGGGCAAAAGCTGGCCTCAAACAGCTTCTGCTAGCTCTCACTTACCTAATACTCTGAAAGACCAAATAGTGCTTACAGGGGTCAAAGCAGAACTCAAATGTTTTCTGATATCAAAAAAGTAAATTATTTATTTGTATTAAATTAAAGTGCAGCATGTAATCCAGGTCAAAAAAAGCCCTTGATAGTTTTAGGTAAAGCCTTTGCTATTTGAGTCAAACTTTACTAAAGATGTCTTCTCTGTCTGAGCGTCTGTATTTGCTGCACTGCTGCAGTGTATTCACATCTCTCTGTTCTTGTATCTCTGGAGCCAGTTTAGCCCATCTTGAGAATATGAAGTGGCCTCACTAACTCGTGACAGCTGTGTCAAACCCTATTAGTGGTCAGGATGACTAGCTCCGTTGTTCAACGTCTAAATCTGTGATCAAATAATTTGAGTCATCTCCAGATATATTTATATTTCACTGCTACTACAGTAAGTGGCCGTGTCATTCTTTATAAAAAAAAAAAACATTTTTAATGAATGAGATCCAACACTTCATTCCGCCAATGTAGCCTAATTCTACATTAACTTCTGTTGTTAAATTGACATTTATAAACATTTTCAGTGATAATTTGCCCACTGACAGATGACTGTTGTCATGGTAATGTTAGTGTAACACCATGTACTCAAAGTAAAAATAAAAATATGCTTTGGGTTGCATATACGCTCGTGTTACTGTCTACACGGGCCTGTGTAGACAGCTATATTGGTCAAACAAGCGTATAGCTTCTGTTAGGCAGGAGTGAGGCGGACAAATGAAAAATAGAAATGTCTGTTTGTGTAGACATACCAGAAAGCTGTTGCATTTAAGTCAGCAAACAGCCTTATGCTCATCCCTGATTTTTCCACTCATGGTGTTCAATCTAAATTGCTTACCCAAAATCCTTTTACAATCTGTTTCTCATGTGCATGGACAGCAGTGGTTCAGCACCGTAATAGTTTCTATAATTTTGTAGTAACAAAAAAACAACCTTAGCCCATAGTTTACTGAGGGAGCAACAGTGCATGCAATAGATCAAAGGGACCGTGCATTTTAAACGCGTACAATGCCTGTTGCACTTATATACTGTGAATCTCTAATTCAAAAAGATCATAACAGATCTAGGATTTGATTTTACGATTTCTTGATTGGTAAAACAAACTACGAAAATAGCTACTAATAAGTTTAAAATTTGATTAGTCCATGGACAAAAATACATAAAAAAAACATTTATATAAATCATTTACATCACATTACACATTTTGTAATACATTTTTTTTTATATTAGCAACAGATCAAATCATAGTTAAAATTGACCTTTTATGATTGAATTCTACTCTTTTGATTTACTCTTATGCTCTCATCAATTTGGCTTCCAGCCACAGCAGGCAGCAGTTTTCAATCATAAAAGCTCTGATCAGCAGATAAAGTAAGCAACATTGGAGCATCTAGCAACCAAAGAGATAGATATTTCCCTCAGGAGACGGTGGAGACCAAAACAGATCTAAATGAAGAATATTGCACTCAAAGTAATGCTACCTGTGTTCTGCATTAGCTGGATGTGTAAATAGGCAGCTCTTTGCAATTACAATCACCCTATCAACTGTAACATGTAACATGTCAGTGTTGTATTTAAAGCTTGTTGTACTGCCACCAAGTGGCCAACAAAAGTCAGTTAATGCAGGTAAAAGGAAAAAACATCTAACATTGTCTCTCAGCCTGTGTCCCATGTTAGAACACAGCTGAGGGACATTGGTTATTATCTGTTCTAGATCATACAGCACAGCAGTGTTATGGCTCAGAGGTTCATGTTCCTGTTCCCATTTAAGTCTGAAAGACTTAGATGATAGAAAATCCAGTAGGTGGAAGGACATAGGAAAGTCTTTTTTTCTCACTGGAAAAGATAGCCGGCCAATGACTGCTCGAATGACTTTTACAAGGGTGTTTTTATTTTAATTTAAGCATGGCAGAGCGGCTGCATATTTTGAAGGAATTTTTTATTTTTTTATGTTGATAAACGGCAAACTGTAAACAGTAGATGGAGTACAATGACAAATTAGTAAATCATTTTTTAAGATCAGTGCTTAAAAATGTGTAAATACATATTTATTTATTTGAAGAATATTGTAAAAGAAATTACAATCCATTTAATACATTAAACTGATATTTAAGATTTATTGATTAATTGAAAACAACTATAAGTAAGGGCTAATTGGATCCTGCTTATCCCATGGCAACTTGCCAACAAAATATATATGTATTGAATAAAATAATATAATCTGTTCATTAACTTGTACCATATACATTACATGTATGAAAGAAAATTGTCCGATATGCAAATCGCCAGTACAGCTACTCCTTTTTCTCATACTTTCATTGATCCTGGACGCTGGAAACAGAGACCCAATCTCAATCAAAGTGTTCAACTACAATCTGGAAAGGGGAGAACGTGTCACCAAACACCTACCTGCTGCCTGCAAGGATGTTGGTCTTTGCTGCCACTGCCCTGTGACCCCTGCAGGAAAATGCATCAATGAAGTTTAAACCAACATAACCAGTAAGACCCAAGCTACCTTATTTTACACATGCTATTTCAAGAGGAATGCATGTAAATGTTTTATAAAATATGTTATAGTATCAGCTGTTTCAGCAGGATTAGTTAGCAGGTTGTTGAGGGACCGTTCTCCAAAGAATCATCCACACTTGCTTTGAGTTTATCATTATGATTTAAACAATATTACAATAATCTTTTTTCTGATGTCTTTATCTTTGCAAATATGCTGTTTGTAACTTTATAAATATTCAACCGTCAAAATTTAAAGTCAAAACACTACTGGTCTCATCTGATAAAGAATAAATAAAAATACCTCTAGAATTTAGTGCACATAACTCACATAAAAAACGTTTAGACATTGAGGCTGGCCGGTACAGGACTGCTTCTGATATTGGTCATCAAATAGCACCATCTAGTGTTTCTTAAACTATTAGTCTGTTTGAAAGTACAAGGCCTGAATGCCTGAGTGAGACAGTTTAATCACTTTCACTTCATTTCATAGTATTTTAAAACTATAATTCTAATTTAAAGTATTTTGAGATGGCAATCTTTGTGTGTATGGACTGTTATCTAAGGACCCTGCTTACTGTGAAGGAAACGAAGTTTTTACATTTTCTATGGGTGTGCAGACCAAGCTGTTCTGAGTTTACGGTTAGTAACAATTCAGTGCACAAAAGATTCCCTCAGCATTTCTGAAAGTAATTAAAACTATCATGATGCCTCACAAGGTCGAGACGGACTATCAGATTGTCAATTAAAACGTTTTCATCATTTTAAATCAACCAAAACAAATCCAGAGAGATGTTCTGCTACATTACATTTTACCCTTCAAACAGAGAGTTGTATTTTAGGCAGATTATGAGTGGCAAAATAGTATGGCTGTATGTTCGAAATTCATAATTGAATTCATGTATAAAGTGAAGGAGTGATTTGTATGCTGCTACCATTCTGCAAAGTGCACCAAGTTTAAGCAAAAAAGGATGAATTATTATCACATTAAAACATGACTAAATATATTATACAATGTAATGAATGTGGTTCAACAGAAACCTGTGTTTAATCACAACCAGTGATTTATAAGGTTTAAATCTATGTTGAAAGCATTTCCTTAAGATTCATCAACTAAAACACAGCCACCAGTAGCATCACTCACTGTACTCACAAGTAAGAGATCAAGAGAACTGTTGGCTTAAATAATGAAGTCGGGCTATAAAACCTATAAACTATCAAACCTCTTACACTAAACAGTGCTTCCCAATGTTCAATTAACGGCCAAACTATTGTGTAAACCGTGTACATAATACCTACCTTTTTCTTAAACCACAATATTTAACTACACTACACAATTAGCAGCACGAGGAGCACATGTGATTTAACAGTGACGCTGTTAGCTCAATGCAGTGCTAAATGCTAACACCTAGCTTTACAGGTGTAATACCATATAAATACCTTTAAAGGTAACTCTGTCATTAACGTTAACAATAGCTAACTATAATCAAGTTAATGTTTTGTTCATGTTTCCACAAATAACAATAACATTTCAGCAGCCTAAAAACAAACCAACATTTCATGAACGAACATAAAATGCCTCACCTGAATTATCGAGATATGAAGCTCTGGTTAGCAATATCACTTTTTGCTAGTAGCCGTTAGCTAACTAGTTAATACTGTCTCACTGTAGTTACATTACTAGTTCATTAAATGCAAAAGTAAATGCGAAGTATTCATAACCCTTATCCATTTTTTCCCCAAACATTTCAAGCTTTTTAAAGTAGTTATAATTCCAATTTAGGGTAACCCAAAACCATTCTTGTTGTCGGGAGATATTCAGATAGAGAAGCCTGACAAAACATTTGCAGGGAAAAAAAAGAGACTTAGTTAGGTCAAATGTAATACTTCTAAGAATAGAGCCAGGAATGTGAAATGTACCTTAACAATATTTACATTAAAAAAAGCTGAATTCTTTAATTCATTTGTAGTTTTTTGATTCTGAAGAACTGATAAACCAAGCAGACATTTTGCCATCTAATACCATAGAAACAAATACACAGGTGTATTTAATGAAAAAATTAAAATATGATGGTTGTATTCCAGTTAATAGAGGATATGGTAACTATATACTAAGGTTCACTGGAAATTCCAGTATGGAATAACTTATTAAGAAACTTAATCATCATGTTTTATAATTCCACCAGTGCTTTTCAAGATATGACAAGTCAAAATGAGAAAAAAAAGTCTATAATTTTGTCCCTAATGTATTTTTTCAATACTGCTCTTCAGCATGTGACAGATATTGCAACTGGTGCTCAGTAGAGTAAGAGTTAAAGGCAATCAAACCTATTGGTAGGTATGTTTTCAACATTAAGTGCACATTTTAACTGCTGCAAGACAGATTGTAAACGTCTTCAAATTTGGTGGGTTAGAGTTAAAAAGGTGGGGCTGTAAATGTTGTTCAAATGTTGTGATGTTTATGTAAATCGGAACCAAAGATAAAGAGTAACCTTAATTCCCATACATAAAACATCATGTTTTTTACAGAACATAAGGCACCGGCATATATTTACAGGCCTTCATAACTCCACAACCTTGCTTTATTCAGTATCAATAGAACTTCTGAGTCATACAACAAGTAAGTGGTATAGACGGTAAGCACTTAAATCATCTGACATAACCAAAACAAATTAAATGCACAAGTGTTTGAAAAGCAGTGTGGTTATCAGGCTAAAAGAATGTCAGGGTCATGATTAAAAAAACAAACGTTTTAGTCAATGCACCCGACAGCAGTCCGCATTTCATTATATTAATTTTTTTAAGTCATATTGACTTGGTTACTCCTGTGGTGGCAATCAAAACTGCATTAAAGGAAGGTGAAACAATTATGTGTGCACATAAATGTTAACTCAGGAGAACCACTTAATGATATGACATTTACAGGAATAAAACAGGTATCATAAACTTCCCACCTCAGCACCAGAAACAATGAAGATCAGTTCTCCCCTATCTGATTGTCAACATTTCTTTTGTGCTTTTTTTTGCAGGAGGGTCGTAGCTACGAGTTAAATAATAATTTCTGACACATGTAAAAATATTTCTGTGGTACAAGTCTTTCTCATCTATTTCTTGTCACAGTGTGTGAGAAGGCGGCAGAACACAGAGTCTTTAACCGTCCCGCCTGCGGAGTAGCCACAGACAGAGCTAAGTGACAGCTTCTCGTGGCATAAAACCTGATTCATCATCAACAATCAAGAAATGTCCACAGTTCTTGTAGCACCGCTATGGGCAAAGAATTGGAACGTTAAGGGACTGCCGCCCGATCTGTAGCTCATTTTTTGCAGCGATCTCAATACAGACTGTATTTTCTCATTCCTGAGCAGTGCGTCTGAATAAAATTGCAATATATTTTTTGCATGATGTCTTTGACGGAAGCCAGACGTGTTTTTTTTGGTAGTTGGGCTAAATTTATAGCAGAAAGGGTGGGTTAAAAATAAATATTTTTCAGCAGTTCAGAGCTGCCAAAAGATAGAGAGAGCCAGGCAGCAAATTCTTCAGTCTTGCATTAGCATTTCCCTCCAGTTGAAACTGTGATTGGGTCCATGTGTCAGGGGCAAGATGGGTGGGTCGACCAGCTGCCACACCCCGGTCTCTCCCATTTCTTCACAAGCACAAAAGCCCAAGTAAGGAATCTGCACAAAGACAAGATGGATGTGAATGTTATCAAAGAAGTGGGAAATGAAAAAGCACTGAAACTGAATCATAAAACTGACCTTTCGGACCACTTGGACAAAGTCCTTGGAGTTTTGGGGGCTGAGGCCTTGTATTTGGCGAGTGCAAGCCTCCAGGGAGGAAGCATGGGCCACAATCAGGACCGTGTTTCCTGTGTGAAAGAGGTAGGGAACGCGGAACCACATTCCAGCAACACCATTAGCTTTTTATACTATCTATGGGCACTCAGTAGTCCATAATATGCAGCTTGAAATGTTCTTTGACTCATGTCCTTTCATATAGAGATTGGGACATCATCCAAATTAAACATTTCGATTCAGAAGGCCAGCAGGATAAAAACAAAGTGCTTATTGCGTCACCCTATTGTGTGTAAAGTCAGCTATATAGTCTTTGTGTAGGGCTAGCAAAGCAGGAGCCTGTTTAATGCAGATCCGTATGATTGTTTAGTTTTGATTTTATTGGCTCATGCTCAATGTAACGTATAACCACGAGAGCTATAATATAGAGCTGGAAAACAACAGTTAACAAGAAGCATTCAAATCTAATCATCTCGAAAAAGAAAGTGGGCATTGCAGCCAGTTGGTATTCATTTGAAAACGTGTTTACAACACCACTTTACCCAGGTTCTTGCTCTCCGCCAGGATCTTTTGGACTACTTGGAAGCTCCTGCTGATGTAGGTGTCATAAGACTCCGACACCGCCAACTTACTTATGGGAAAATGAGGTCTAGGGACAAAACAATAGTTCGAAAAGATTATAGTAACTTGCAGCATCACAGATGAAAGCTTGTAGATGCTTTAGCGTTGGTGTTGCTGTGTACCTGTATGTTGTGTCCACACTCAGGTTAGCAGCAGCCAGCTCGGCTGGAGGAATCCAGACGGGTAAACATGTGCCTGAAACCCACTTGGTCCACTCAAACAATCCAGGCTCCACACGGATTTTTGTCTTTCCCTCCAGCTGAAGACCTGACAAAGCGTGAGACACAGAGATAAACTGTAGAAGAAGATAAGTTATCTCTACATCTACTCTGTCATGTCATTTTGTCTTGCTCAACACATCTTCACATGAAATTGCGTTAGTCCCATGTGCCCTAACATGAAATTAGTTGGACGTTTAAAGGTTTTGACAGAAAAAAAAAAAGACATTAGGTGTTTTGCTGTGTTGAAAGAAAGTAAGTGATGGGAAAAATAAGTCAGAATTAGTTTCTATTTCTCTTTTTGTTTTGTTTCGTAATGATGCCTCTAGGTACTACAGAGATTTGAAAGCTTGATATAACTGGACACATCCTATTGAGATGCTAGCCGGATGAAAGGTTTCAGATCCAAAACCAACGATGATAAGAATCCAACATTATCATTCAGCAGTAACCTTTTTTAAATGTATGCATATTGCGTAACATGCCAGCTGAAGAACCTGACTAGACACTGTATAACTTGTCTGCAGTAATGATGAAGTCCTACCCTGCAGGATGTTCTGAGCTGTCTGCACGCAGCGAAGAGACGGAGAGCAGTAAACAAAGTTTACTTTTGTCTGGCTTTCCAACAGGGCTTCACCTGAAATGGACCAAAACCCAGTGTGATTTTAAGGCATTTTAATCTTTATGTAAACATACTCTCTGCTGTATTTTAACAATTGGTGAAAAGCTAAATCCTTAAATAATCATAGTAACTTTTTAACATCAACATCAAAATAAAGTGTATATAAAAATGTACTGACCTACAAGACGGGCCTGGGTGGAGCCAAACACAGTAATTGGACAATCCTTATCATAATCTCGGTGCCCTCCGGTTCTAGCTGGCAGGCTGGATGGCATGTTGAGATTAGATCGAATGTATCGGCCTACACAAAAACAAATGGAAATCTTACAGAAGAAGGAAATACTACACTCAAAAGGTGTCTAATGTAAGCCACAAGTCTTAAAAAAAAAAAGTGTCATTAATCTTGCATCCATGCAAACCTTTAGTGTCGAAGCACTGAGTGATCCAGTGTTTCCCAAACACCACATCCATCCTCTCGCCATGGCGACACACAAACAGTCTCATCTTGGACTGGGACGACTGACTGGGTGGCCTCGACACCTGAGATAAAGAATCATTTTTAAATCTTGAGGCATTATAGAGAGTTTCACAACATTACATCTTTAGCTCCTCTTAAAAGCATACACCGTCATTATTGGTTTTAACACACTCGAGGTGTTCATGAGGTTCTCTTCTCTTCAGCATGCAGCCTGACCATACATTTGTTTTTCTGCAAGCCATAGGAAAAGTCACGTACCTGCATGGGAAGACAGAGGCCAGGGAGGCCAGGGAGGCCGGGAGGATCCATGAGACTGTCAAACAGACTGTCATTGAGCTGTCCATCATATAATAACCCAGCCACGCTGCTGCCAGAGTTAGATGGAGAGGCACAGGTGAGCATCGAGTGAGACCTGAGGATCAGACACACACAGAACCTTTAGTCACATTGCACTTTTAATACGACAGCTTTACAGTGCAGAGAAAGAAACAAAAGATGTACACACAATCAACAAACTCCTAAAGACATACAGCTTTCATTATGTGACCATAGAGAAACGCAGGAATAAGCAAAAGTAGGGCACAGTAAAAAGTCAGGGAGTAAAAGTGTGTTTTTCGTGTCTTGACAAGAATGAATAGGAGAGAAGGAGGGAACATAACCTGTGCAAGGAGTGTAGTGGTGTGGGTGATAATCCAGTTTAAGGGCTTGTCAACAAGCAGGCCAAGAAGATGATTCATGTTCTTTTCTTTCCCTTTAATCTTTTAATTCAGATTAGAAACATCCCCTTATTGGTGTACATTTTTGCTTAAACTGAAAGGATTTGTGGATTGTCAGTTTGCGATAACACCCACTGATGTTTTTGTGAAGTGGTTGTAAAAAGGGACTTGGCGGTTTTGACGGGCAATCAGTGGTAATCTGCTTCTTCTGTTTTTGTAATACGTGTGCAACGGTCAAATAATCCCGATCGCAGGGCCTCCCACTACGGCTCCTTAAAGATCATGATTTTTTTTTTTTTGAATTCAAGAAACATGTTGATGGATTTGTCGTGCTTCCTTTCCTTACCCGTGGATGACCCAGGTGTCGGACTCATCAGCGCGGTTGACGTAGTTCTCTGGCAGCAGGCCCGACAGCCCCGATGCCAGCGAGGTGCCGTACACCCAGCCCTCACTGGCACTGCTCTGCTCCACCGGAGACATGAAGATGAAGTCTCCTGGCATCAGCTCCAGCTCGTCGTCATTCTGAGGCGCGTACGGGTACATGACTTGCAGTGTCTGAAGGGGGCGGATGGTTAACAGACATTAGACAAAGGCACTGTGCAATTAACATGCAGATCTTGCATTTTTTTTGCTTAGGAGGAAATGTGTTTATAGCAACATTTCTTTCCCTTAATGTCAGAAATATCAAACTGGACGCAAAAGTGTGAAACATACACGTTGAGAGAAAGTACAAATTTTCAAAGTAAGCCAATCAAACCTCATGATTAGCGAACCGAATATCCCGTGAGAAGAGCACAGCCAGCCAGTCACAGCCGGAAGACACATCCACCGTTTTGGCCAACTTTTCCAGGATTGGAAGGTGACTGGTTTGGAAGTGGTACGCCAAAGTGACATGAAGTTGTTTCTTATGAGGCTCCACATGGACATCTGGGCAAAGGACAATGAGAGAAATGAGCACAGTAAATGTATTATGTGTATTCGTATACTCCACTGACGCAATTAAACGCAATTAGTCCACAACTGTCCTCATATAAACATCAAAATGAGAGCCTTTTAAGCAGCATCATTCTTAAACAGGTCTGGGGAAATTAACAATGTAACCTGTGTTTACAAGACAGTGTTCATGTTTACTGTGATTCCCATTAAATGGACAAAGGGGGTCTCAAACCTGCTTTAGCTGTTGCTTCAGTTGCAAAATCAGACGCGAAACTCTTCAGCACCTCCGCCATCTGCTCATCCACAAAGAGGCCAATAAAGGTGGAGGAGGTGTAGAGCTCCAGCGGGAGGGGCATGGGTATGCGACCCTTCCACTTGGTCACGGTGGTCTGGAGAGCGTCGGTCAGAGCCTCCACCTTCCCGTCGGCACACTGAGCACAGAGACAACAAAAACAGGAGGTCGTCAAACGTATAACTGCTATAAACAGCCAGAACATTGATCGTAGAAACACAAACAGACACTGACCATGAAGAACTGGCAGAGGGTGATGTGGGGGAAGATGTTGTGTGCCTTGTTCTTGCCACAGGAGAGGCGGGACTGCTGCCAGAAGTGCGTGAGCTGCTGGAGCAGTGGCCCACTCGGTCGCAGATACAACACATACTCTCTGGGCAGAGGGTCATCCAAGAACGGGTCATCCACGTGGGAGAAGAGCCTGGAGCGGCACACAGGAAGACCCACAGCGATGAGTGATAAGTGGGACATAAGTAGGAGAGAGGACGGCTGATGTCCAGCAGAGGGAGATACAGTTGGAATGGCACAGTGACACTTCAGTAGGTCAGTAGTTATATTTTCCATTACAAGAGTTTCCGTTTGCATTGTGCATTAATAACTGTGGCAGAGCGTGTGATTAAAAAGTGCTTGTTGTTCTCACCAGTCACAAGCTGCCTGGACGTTTTTCCCTCCTGTCGAAACCAGAGCTTTCAAGCTGCAAAGAGAGAGAGAAAGAGAGAGAGAGAGAGTGAGAAATGGAGATCAAAGCACAGTCACAAAATCCATAGTTTCTCTTCCGGACCGTGTTTATTAGGAGGAGATTGCTGTGCTTCAACGTGACAATGAACAAAGAGCAAACATCCCTGGAGCGCAGTAAAATTTCATGAAACAGCATTGATACTGATTTGAAACATATCAAAAATATCACAATTCAGTTAGAGGTGATTCAGCAGATGAATCACCTCTAACTGATTTAATCATCTGCTGAATCACCTCTAACTGAATTGTGATATTCTTTGATATTTTCATAGCGAAGAACATGTTTCAAATCAGTATCAAGCGAGCACTGTGTTATGGAGGACAGCAGAAATCCGCTCACAGTTTTGGTTAACAATTCCTTTCTGCAGCAGCATAATGTCATAATATTAAGACACCATAAATATGTCAGTGATAAAAACAATAATGCCTTGTGTTTTGGTGTAATGAACATTAAAAAGGAAAAAAAAAGGCCTACAGCGTGATTTATCCGTGTCATTTCCTAAACTATAACTTGTTGAGACTGATTGCATGATTACTCTTGAGTGCTCAAAATCTAATTAGTGTCTTTTTATAAAACCTCTGGTATTGTGGGCCGCCTCTGAAGGGATTCACTGATTCCAGCAGCTTTCTCCAGTTACGAGAGGATCTAACAGAGTATCTAGATGATACTTTATTTTTTTAAACATGTAAAGCCTCGTCTGCAAAGTTTACACCTAATATTTATAAATATATATAATGATGAAGTGAGAGTTGGTGGAAACTGAAAGTAACTTTTACAGACAGTGAGGTGTCTGTTCCTTCATTTTATAGCTTCTCTATGCAAAGCAGATATAAGTAAAAAACACCAGGAACACCTAGTATCAAAGATTAATCTTTTGATACTTTATCTTTGTTGATTTCCTTTTCTGAACCAACAATTTGGATCCCTGACAAGTAACTAAAGTAAGTCATGTTTTTTTGACATTGAAAATGGCTCATTTAACTATTAAGCAACAGGAAATGCATTTTGAGTAACTGCACATTGTTTCAACAGCATCTGACCTTTAAGACTCATGCTTTTCCATCTCCTTTCAGTTGAAGTTCTTAGTGCGTTATGCGGAACAAAACCTCAGTAATCATGCCTTATGGTAACACTAATTGCAATAACTGTCACTGTCCTAGTAAACGTAACATATATTTTCTACAAATGACATGAAGGAAAATAGAAAAAGCAGAAATGTAGGTTTTCTGTACCATTGTAGAGCCTCTGTTTGACTTAATTCATGGCCTGATAAAGACGTGTGGCAGCTTCTCTGTGTGTGCCGACGTT
This sequence comes from Anoplopoma fimbria, assembly GCF_027596085.1. NCBI lineage: Eukaryota > Metazoa > Chordata > Actinopteri > Perciformes > Anoplopomatidae > Anoplopoma > Anoplopoma fimbria. The sequence goes on along the minus strand of NC_072472.1, from coordinate 15,808,202 downwards.
GACAGTGCTCATTGTGCCACTCTACCGATCGAATTCGATGAGCTATTTTTAAATGTGTCCCAGTGAGAGGGTCCTAGATACGGCAGAGTCCCTGAACCCTGGGGCAGTGGGCCCTGACAGCACAGCGCGCAGCATGGGAACGCCAAGGCTACAGCAACGTAGCAGATGGCTCACACAGGGCTACTACTATAACATGCACACGCAAATACATATGCAGGGAGAAGATGAATGAAAGATATAGAAGCACGTCAAAACTTTGATAAAAACTCTCCTGTCCGTTGACCTTGTCAGGCCTACAATTGTTGCTGATTATACCAGCATTTTACCTTTGTGATCCATTTTTATTCCTACAGTATAAACCACTACAGCATGTAGAAGGCTAAAGACAGAGAGTCATTTTTCCGGCTACAGCGGTCTTATTCAGAGGTTCCACCTGGTGCTGTGTGGAGGAGGAAAAGAAGGGGATTTTTTTCCCCCCAGAAAGCATGATGGGATTACAAGCAGATGTGACTGAGACGTCACAAAATCCAATCCAGGCTAGAACATTGGATTGCTTGTTTCTAATCTCTGGGTTATTTTATCAGAGGGAACTCTTGAGACATAAAATAATAGAAAAGGTCTTACGCTCACAGAGAGGTTTACTTGAATTTAATCAGCTTTTGGGATGCTGGAATTACTAGAGACCCTGTTCCAGGCATCAATGATAACACACTATCAAGCAGGAGTTAAGGCGGGATGTTGCTTGCCATTTTTACTCATTGATTTAAAATGTAATGCAGGAGTCTGGAGGTTTAGCTTCAGAAAAGTAAATTGATTTTATGGCTTACAGTATTGTAGCCAAGGCCACCTTAAGAGAGACCAAGTCATGACCAAGATCAGAGATTATTGACAAAGACTTTGAGGGGTTGAGACCATGTCAAGACCCAGACCAAGGCAGGGCAAGGCCAAGATTCCTCTTCATTCACATCTTTTATTGCCTTATATACTGTATATGTGTGTTTATGTGTGTTACCCCTGCAGTCGTGGTTTTAATATAAAAATCCCAAAGTCCTCCTCGCCTAAGACCGAGACAAGGCCGAGTAAAAAAGCGGTTGATTCCGAGACGAGACAGAGACCTTCAACAAGTGGTCTTGAGACTGGTCTCGAGTACTAAACCGCGAATGGCTTGTCACGGCTATAATCAGAGGAAATAGACTTTGTACTGTCTCTACCAACACTTCAAAGTTGTCAAAATATAAAATGTTGCCAAGTCAACATCCTCGATATTTTATCACATTTTACCCTAAAAAATACAGCTGCACAGTTCATGTAAAAATGTGAATTACATGTACATTCTGCATTACAGTTGCATTGAAGTTTTATAGATGATAACACTGTTAGTGTGTTAGCAGGAGCTATTTTAGAGCCTGTAGCCCCACCCAGGTGAATAACCGCCAGCCAACACTTCTGACTTGTTGTATGCACACATTTAACTGTGGGCTTTTTTTTTCCTTTTTCTGAAGCTGACCAACATTTTGAATGCGTGTTCACACCCTCATGCTTGATGGTAGGCCTTTGACATTTTAGCACATATTTTCACTCACAGGGAAACTAATGGAAGATTGATATTTTTTATACTTGCTTTTTCTTGTCGATGTAACAACAATGCCAGAGATGCTTTCTAAAGCTGCTGCTGCATCCTTAGAATCCCCTGTTACACATATTAGTTGTATAGTACTGAACTAAGAACATCCTCTGAAAATGAACTTTTTTGGATGCAGTAAATAAAGTCACCTACACAGCAATACCTCCTTCAACATAGTTTTACACCAAAAAAAATGTTTGTGCCAATAACAATAATTTACTTATGATTCTAAGACCGTAAAAATGTTAAACAAATAAAACAATTATTATACTCCAGGCTATGGTGGGTCCTCCCTAGTTGGGGCCCTAGCTCCACTATTCACCCCACATCATTGCCCCTGCTGGTATTTATGCTGCATGGGTGACATTGTGGCAGTGTACCTGCCAAACAGTGCATGCAAAGCGTCCTTTTCACACAGAGTGTTAAGGATAACATGTGTTTGGATTTCTTTCAGCCCCAATTCTATTTTTTTTCCACTTCTTGAGGCAAAAGAAAGCGAGAAAGCGACATCTGCAACACCCTGAGGGAGCAGTGCTGGGTAGAGCTAGCAGCAGTTTAACAGGCGCCGTCTCTCTCTTATGGGCCAGCTGGTCCATGTTTAGCCAGGAATACAGCACCTCCTGCACCATAGCCTTGTGTACAACATCTGCTGTTTGACACTTTAGAGGTTTTTTTAAATAAATCTTTGTTAGAGTTTGTTTTTGTGGATCTGAATATTCATGTTTCAATTTGCTTTCCAATGTGTTCCATCATAGTTGAAACTGTCCTCAATAATTCCAGCTAACCCGGGGGCCTCTTCTTTGCTCTTAGCAAAAACTGAGCAAGTTATTTATAAACTGCATTTCCTGTTCACAGCTAGAAAAAAAAGGTTGAGAGTGGTAGGGAGAAAGTCACTCTAGAATTGGTTTGGCTTCAAATCAGCTAGATAAGGGCTTTTACTCCATTTGCATGTTTACCACTGTTGAAGGCGATATTAGAAGCAGTCTTTCTTTTTTTTTTACCCACATATGGCAAGTGTTTTCAGTTCCTGTTCCCACATCTAACTCTACTACAGATAAACAATGAGCTGGCTGCCTGTCTGTTTAAACAGCATGAACAGCAATTCTGTTTTTTCATACAAGTAAACATTCTTTGGACTGTTTATTACAGTTGACCCGTTTTGCTAAACTTGGATGTCCTCCAGGCTTCAGACAAAGTTATTGCTGTAAATGAGGCAATATGCACACTTCTCATAGTCTCTTGTGAGTGTGAGCACTTCGGATTCCTGCAAACTTTGAAGTTATTGTGTCAAGAATGAATCTCATTTCATGGCTACTTAATAGCCAAGATGGAAGAAAGAAATCAGAAATTAAAGGCAAAAGTAACAAATCACTAGAACTTTAACTGACGTTAACAAAACCATGTCACCCGGTCTCAACATATACACACACAGCTACAGTACACCCTCCCCGACTCAGCTCTATGGGCGAATCCACATTTCCTCTTTACAAGCCGACAGCGAACACTCATCACTAACCACTTATCGCTCATACAGCGCTGAGAGCACTGCTGCTGCCCAACAACCTAAGGAGAGCCCCGTCAGCAGAGGCTAACACCAGATGTTAACGCCCTTTTCTTCAACCTTTTCACTAACTGACTGCCAAGGAAAAGAAAAGAAAAAAGCTTATGGCTTTGCAACAGATCAGTTCAGGGTGTGATGTAGGACATAAAGACAGGGGGGAAAGGTGTGACCAGTTGTAATATTTTTAACACATGGCTGATGTTTTCATGTCTGCAAAGCAATAACACTTACTGATGATATTATAATTAGTTGGTTGGGACACTTTTGTATCGACACAAAATAATTAAACTCCCATTACTCACTGAAAAAATGTGATAACTGAACAAATACAGGTGTCTGCAAACTATTTACTAACTAGAAAGTGTTTTAGAGCCCAACCCAAACATAAAAGGTAGCATTTCGTTAAATGAACAAGGAGTGCATTTCACCCAAATCCCACCTGCCTGGGATAACAAAATATAATTTAAATAAAATAAAAAAAATGGCTAAATTCTTATGACTAAATTTGAACATCTTATATTTACAAAGCCACTTGCTACCATGTTTCTTTGAAAAAAGGAAACATTCGTTAAATGATTATATTTTCATCCATCCAGTGATCTGCCACTTGAGTAAGTATTCACTCAGTGACTTCACAGTGGTTTTTATTGAATTAGGAAAAGCCTTTTTCTTGATTTTTGGCTGCTTTTTGTTGATTCGTATCAGGGTAGGAACTAGGAACAATACTGTCCCCAACAGCCCTGCATATCTGTCCCAAACGTCCCAGGGAGTGAAAACACGCTGCTATCAGTAACTTTTGTTTACCGTTCAAACATTGAGAGTGGTATCAATCTTCTGAACCAGCTCTTGTCAAGAAAGGGAATAAGAGCATTTACACACAATGTCAAACTATACCATTAATTGTGAGACTGAGTGGTGGTGATTTTTTGAGTGTTTTGGTACCACAACATTTTGTTTAGGCTAACTCACAAAGCCTTTCTTTCAATCTGACAGGGCGATGTTACAGCACCACGTCTTTAACAATGCTAGCTGTGTGCAGCCTGTGACTGAAACTGCTTCTCCTCTTCTCACTTCATTATTTCTGGAGAAGAGAGCTGAGAAGTCCACAGGGGCAGACAGAGCAAGTCAGAGATTGACACCATTAAATTAACTGTGCGGGCCTTTGTGGAGGATGTTCATAATATTCCTCGCTAGGTGTCCATCAAACTTATCAGGTTGAACAAATGATTATCAATGCTTCTGTTGAAGCTGAAGTGTGTTGTTTAAGCACAAGTTATTTTTAGCGCTGCACAAGTGACGTCAGGGAAACAAGTCAAAGTGCACAAAGCAAATGTTTCACTAGGAATTCATGAGGCGCAGTGCCAAAATAGTGATGCATCACACGGCACTCTTTGGGCTAACAGCATATGTTTGAGACTTACAGCAGTGGTTTGTAGGCATGTGGATGCCTTTAAACAACACTTTTCATACCAAAATAGTTTTTCATCTTGATTAAACATGGTAAATTATATATATATATATATATATATATATGTCCAATATATAAAAGGTGTATGTTTTGCAATATTCAGGCCTTTTAATGAGAAAAACTTTGAAGACCTAGTCAGTACACCAAACTTTTTTTCCTATCATCAAGTGACATGTGAATCCCCTTGCTTCAGCCGCCCTTAAACCACGGCCTCAACAGAGCGCTCAGTAAAGGTCACAAGCCACTTCCGGAAATGGGCGACTTCCTCTTGGCTGTCTTGAGTACAAGCTCAGAGTTTGTTCTTGCAAGCTGCACGCGCAGACACCAAAGCGTCACATGTATGCATAAGTTATGTGTAAAATTATTATGTAGAGCCCTTCTATGAACTAAAATGGTTTCTCGTGATGCCTTTTTTGCATGTGTGAGACGTGTAAATAATATGGTTATGCCAGGAGTTATGAAACTGATGTCGAAAGGAGAAAAGTCTGCATGCACACGGACTTCACTTCCTCTTTAACACACAGAAGGGTTCGCAGACAGGCAGGGGGGGAAATTTACCGTACATTATGTTATCTCAGCTAGTTGTGTTCCAGCTCAGGAACCACAGTGGCTTTGAAGTCTTCAGTCGAGAAGCACAACGAAACAGACAATAAGCATGTCAGAGACCAAACAAGTTGATCTGTATGAAATGAGCATTTTATAATAGCTACCTCGATAGCTGGTGTATCATTAAATAACACAAAACAGAGCCGTCCTTTAGGTTTTTCCATTGTTTTATAAACTGAAGCTCACTATCAACCAAGATGAGGGTCCATAATCTTAAATGCAGAGTGTCCTTTCACATAATCAGTTAGCATTTTTCTTAGATTTCTTAAATATCATAGCAGTAAATTACTTTATGACATGGCATTTTAATTCTCTTCAAATCCACCAGTGAGGAAAAATATGTTGACAATTGAAAGCAGAAATGTAAAAATCACCCAAACCACAATTTTTTTCACTCACGGTTGTGTTTAAGTGTCAAATGTCACCAGGCTTAGTCAGTCCCACGGGCCTCCATCAGTCTAGCAGAAACTATTTGTCAGCTAATCAGTTACTAATCAGCAGAAGATTTAAATCCACTCTTCTCAGATATGAGGATTTGCTGCTTTTCTCAATTTTATGCCATAGTCAATTGAATATCTTTGGGTTTTAGATTGTTGGTTGGGCAAAATAATTTAAGCATCTTTGAGTACTCTGAAAAGCGCTCTATAAATAAAATGTATTATTATTATTATTGTTATTAAAGTGATGAATTGGGCTTTTAGAAGTTGTGAAGGGCCTTTTCAAAATGTTCTCACATTCTACTTACCAAACAAGTTAATGGAAAATAACCAAAAGATTAATCTCAAATTACTGTGAAGGAGTTGCCCCATGCAACGGTAGAAACGCCCAGTTCTTCACCTGCACTAATCAGTGGAACATCACTGACAGGCCATGATGTTTCAACCGAGTGTTATTATTTCAACATTCACCTCTTTTAATGCCCAAAAAAGTAAGAAAAAAAACATATGATTTTGGTTCAGATGTCAAGGTTTAGATGGACATTTATATAAATATAAAACTAACCCCAATTTCAGATTTTAGGTGGTAATATTAGTGATGCCTGTGTTTCTTCTCTTTAATCAGCCAATCCTGAACAGCATTAACTTTAATTACTTAACCAAAGTATAGCAGTTGAATTTTCCACACACATGCCTCACAGTGAGAGCATCTGTGATTGGTCTAAAATATCACATGACACTGCTGTATAGCCTTACAGGAAACTTATCTTGTTCTATGCCAGATAGAGTAAAAAAGGGCCTCGGCCTCCAACACTCCAGTCGATGTTCTGTTACATTTTGGTCCTCAACTTCCTGTTTCCATTCATCACAATTGCCACAGTATAGCACAGTATAGCTCTGTGTAATGAAACAAAACAAAGCTTAAATAGATGATTATGTACAAATCTGTATCCTGAAACATATTCGTTAAATGGGTTTGTATTTCAGTATGTTTTTTTCAAAGGCAGCGGATATGTCGTCTTTTAAATTTGGTGTTATAAGCTTGCTTGCTTCTTAATACCACTTAGCACGTCATTTGTATAAAATCAACTGAAAAAGTTTCAAAAATACAAAAAACTGTACTTCAGGCTCCTTAGTTCAGCCAACCAGCACAGGGACTCTTCAGGGTTTTAAGTGTTGTTTACAATTTTATTGTGTGTGACTCCAGTATGCCAAGTTATTTTGGCCACAAGCACAACATTTAACACTGCACACACGTATCATACTGTGTGTTTCTCATTCGGAGGTCAAGGAGGAGTCATGCTTTAAATAAGGATGAATGAGGAATGACAAAGTAAGGACCTTTTTGGGGACACTGGTTCAGACTGCACAAGCACAGTAAACGAAAAGATTAGAAAATATCAAGGAAAGTAAACTACAACAAATAATTTATATTTAACTATGGTCACAATGATAGAAGGAAGTCCCCTTTACACAAGTGTAGTTTAGGAGATGTTGGAGAACACATAGTTTACACATTATAGGGAAATCAGATTAGTTATCAATAGCCGATGCAGGGATCAAAGGGAGTAAAGTCCATTATATAACATCACAACAGTGACTGGCCAGCCCTAAAGTTCAGGAAATGTTTTAATCTCATAAAGATGCTCACTGGAATTTAACAGAGTTATTCTAACTGTGAAAAAGGTTACACTGATATCCAGCCTTCAGTGTTTTAGTTGGGCAGAGTTTACATCATACAATTAAAAACTTGGTAAGTATTTCTCAGGCTAATTCCTGATTAAAGATTGAATAAAAAATAGAAATAAAAACAAATTAAGGACTCAATAATTGTTTTGTATTTACAGCATGTTGAGAGATTGAACTGCAATACTTTATTTTAAAGGTCAGTCGTTTCCAAACCTGCTTCCGACCATCAGAACATCAGGCAGAGAGACCGCTGTCCATCCAGCTCCTATCTGATTACAATAGTCAATTCCTGAATGACTCAGCAGAAAATTCCCCCAATTAAGTTAGAGGGGCTGTTACTGTTTATATGTGTGTGTGTGTGTGTGTGTGTGTGTGTGTGTGTGTGTGTGTGTGTGTGTGTGTGTGTGTGTGTGTGTGTGTGTGTGTGTGTGTGTGTGTGTGTGTGTGTGTGTGTGTGTGTGTTTCATGCTCCCTACTGGTTTAAACAAACTCCTCAAACACAATGAAGCCCTTGTTCCCTGAAGCCATGCCTGATAACTGATTTTCCTATTATTCCTTCTTCCTCTCTCGGGGAAGGGCCCGATAGCAAAACGTGCAAATCAGATGTTTATTCTGAAGTTTTACTGTATTGTGTCTGGTTTGTTTGCTGAACCAAAGAGTAGAACTACAGAGTACAGAGTGCTGCTGGGTGTTGAATACTTTTTTTTGGTACCAACCAAAATATGTCTGTAGAATTTAGTATCAAAATCTGTCAAGTGCTGAAAGCTGGCATTAAATGTCTGGCCAAAGTCGTACTATTCTTTACTAATTCATTTATTATATTGATTTTTTATTTTAATCAGAATTATAAATTTATTTTTATTGAGGGAAGGTTTTTGCACAGCTGCTTGCGTTAAGACAAAATATAAAAAAAACTTAAACACAACACTGACACATATTTTGCCTTATTATTAACATTTAATAATCCCACCTGGTGAGTGTCAAATAATCACTCTCTTTTTGGTCTCCAACCAACTCCTGACGCTCTTTAAGCTCCTAAATACTACAATCCCCAGCTAGTTGCTGACCTGGTTTGTCTGCTTTTTGTTGCAAGAAAGGTAAAAGGTAGATTAATGTGAGATGACTGACCATTAGTAAGCTCCTTAGCTCAGAGAAGATCATTTGTATCCCTCTTTAATAACTTTTTTTTTTTTTCACGAAATTCTTTGAGATGGTAAACAAAGTATAAGTGGGAAGTAAACAGGACAGTAGGGATAGAATAAAGAAAGACTAGAGCTAGCCTGCCTGGGCAAGCTAGCAAGGTTTTGTGTCTGTACTAGTATGGACAATTTTTAAATATCCTTACCCATTTGTCACTTAATTCTGTATATTACTACGGTAATAGCTACTGTTATAAAGCTCAAGGCAGAAAATGGAGCCAAACCAACAGAACAAACTTGACCAACCCAGGATGATATGCATAAACATCATGCAGCCACACCTGTCTTACGTAATTATCTGTATTTTCATCTATATTACCATCTCGTTAGTTTTGTGTCTCCACTGACATCAGACCAGACAGGCTTGAAGGTAATGACGCTGAATTATTCTGCTTCATTATTATTTTATAGCTTTGATCAAAATGTATTAGTCCGTCATCAGTAAGAGATGTGAGTCTGCAAATATAACCGACCACATTCACTCTGACTGTCTGCAGTGGTTCATTAGGCAGGAGGAGAGAGAGAGATGCAGTCTGGAGCAACGAAAGCCTCGATGACCTTAGCAGGTTTTGCGGAAGATAAAAAGGCTTAATTTTGGAGATAATGTATCTGTTAAGTTAAAAGAAGAAAAGACTGTTCAATACTTTTTGGTGTACTTAGCTAAACTCAGCTAACTGCCAACAGTCATTCCTAAATGTTATTCTCTTGTTTTATAAAGATGGGAGACAGTTTTACATCCTACATCTCAGTTACTGAAACAAGAAATATATCTGGGGGTTAATAACGGAGCTCTGAGATTACTGCTGCAGCTGACAGAGGCTCAAAGTGAACTACTTCAGATTTCTTTTGTTACATGGGACACAATTTTGCGGCACGCTGCACACGCAGAAAGGCTTTTGTGTGAGATGAGGCTGTGCAAATCATCCGGCTAGATATATAATGTGTCACTGACAACACAAACAATGAGAAAGGACATAATGATTATGCCATTAGATAGAGTTCAGACAGTGAAAGCAAACCGAGATGTAAAAACTGAGCAGTGCAGAACTTCAATTAAAATGTAAACCTTTTCAGTGTGTGTGGCCATACGTACAATATCAAATATATATTTAGGTGCAAAGGATTCAAGCTGGTGTTAAATAGTTTTAGGTACCAGGAAGAAAATAGGCTAAGATACAAAAGCATACTTTACAACATAAAGTTGCATTTTGTATGTCTATAAAGTCACCCTTTCATTCACTGACAATTCAGCATCTCTACATTTCACATTTCTATCATTTCTCTGGGTTCTGGTATTAAAAGAGGAATGCTTCTGTTGACTTGTGGTCTCAAGTATTGAAACTTCATGCCAAATACTGTTAAAAAAAACTCTCATTAAATGCTTATTAACAATCTACTACTGTCCCTCAGTGTAAACCAAATACTTCAGCACACCCACAAACAGTTGTAGCAAGCAGACAGCACATTGTCGTTTTTTAATACAATTACATCATCCATACACTACATTCACAAGCCAACAGTGCTTGTTTCCTGGCAACTCTTCTCTCAAGGATGAATGAGAAGAAGATGCAGGAATGCCCACAGGATCGGGTTTTTCATTGACAACTACGGAGAGCTGGCAAGGGGAAAAGCATGACTCAGAAAACACTGAGCATCTCTCGTATTCTGCTTCTGTAGTGGGAAATATGTCCCAAAAAAAAGAAATAGACATGTATAGACACCCACACAAGTACTGTTCCTATGCCAGTGAATCATCGGTGGTGGAAAGTAACCAAAGTACATTAACGGTATTGGAGCAAATGTATTACGTACAAATTATTAAGTAGTACCTGTATTTATTTGAGTATTTTCAGGGGTATTTTGTACTTTACTTTTAGACTACAATTATTTGCAGTTACAGGTAACCTTGCAGATAAAAAGTATAACAAGCGTATCAAATATGATGCATTGTAATACAGCACATTGAACTACGTGACACCATAAAATGGTTCCAGCTTCACAACCTAATGTACAACATAAAAAAATAAATTGAATCATATTGCACAGCCCTGTTGTGGCACATGCAATATGGCTGTGGATTCCAGAGAAACTACAGTTTAAAAGGGGTCATTTGTCCATGGCCCCATAGGCTATGATATGTGTTAACGACATGCACAGCACAGCAGTTATGTCTCCTTTTTCAGCTGCAGAGATGCTTCAGATCAGCTGATTATGATACCGAAACACGCAGAGACAGATAAGGAGGCACGCAACTCTGGCTGGAGAGTGAGTATCAGGGATGCTGCTGGGAAGCCTGATTTAACCTCGTTATAATAGTGTGTGTGTGTGTGTGTGTGTGTGTGTGTGTGTGTGTGTGTGTGTGTGTGTGTGTGTGTGTGTGTGTGTGTGTGTGTGTGTGTGTGTGTGTCGGGACGGTGCAGCTGTGTACTCACGCCCTGGTCTTGGGGAAGCCCATGGACAGCAGCACGTCCAGAGTGGACCCATGTTTGATGGTGCTCGGCCGGCTCTGCCGCTGCCTCCGCGGCGTCACTTTGGCATACAGGTCCTCTTTAGCTGCCATAACTCACAGCTCCATCGGTATGACAGGTCCTCGTCTCCTCTGGTGTGTTTTTATTTATTTAAAAAAATAAAAAAAATAAAAGGAAGATGGAAGTGGTAGACTATTTAAACGAGGATGCCCTGAGTAGGGCGGAATCATCAACAAAACACCAAACCTTCCGAAGAAGAACGAGCATTTTTTTTTTTTTTTTTTTTTTGGTGGGTTTGACAAATGCTCCTGAGCTAGATCAAGCTGCCTCCTGACGGCTCGCACATAAAGTCAAAACCATCGGCAGGGGGTCAGCCATGGGAAGTCACTTCTGCCCTCTCAGCCGTGGCCCCGATCCACAGTACCCGACCGAGGCGAACATGTCTGGTTCCTGCTCGCCCCCTTAGCATACGACCAACTGAATGAAAAAAACAGATGCTATATGAGCTTTCTTTTCCACACGATGTCTTATTTATGAATGGGTCCTGACTGAGCGGATGTTCAGCCTGTAAAATGTTACAGCTCTCAACTGCGCGTCCCCTTTAGTTAAAGAGGCAGTACGCGGATTTGTGAGAGGGACAGGAAGTCTTGGTGGTTTTCGGGCGGAATATGGGCTAAACTGAGAGTAACACACGCTCTGCTCGGTTGGATGCGCTGTTGTAAAATTAATCACACTGGTGGAGGCAGTAGGAAGAAAAGCGTCGAGGGAGGGAGGGCTGGATGTTGTGAAAAAGTTGGTCACACTTCCTGTCTGCGAACGTGGGTGTCGACACACCACGCATGCGCAGTGCGCAGCAAAGGAGAGCACCACGCTATCCTCAGTTGCCATAGCAATTTAAAGGAGGCAAACTTTGTAAATAAATCGTTATATATTATTTTTTACATTAAATAAAAATCTTAATTTTGTAGTTTTATCTGCTAATGTTACCTATTCAATCGTTTATGCATATTATTTTGAAATGTGTCTGTGGTGAGGCATTTACAGTTTTATATGAGCTGGGCACAAGAACAAAAACAAAAAGGTTGCCTAATTATATTGTAACAAATAAAGCAGACACTACTGTTTATGAGATAGTACTGTATACTACATTTAAGTGAATACATTTTATTTTGAAACCTGTCTGCGGTGACATCATGGATTTGCACAACTTTGTATTATTTCCTTAACTGAAAATATTGTTGTGGGTCATAAAAGGAAAGTGTCTAATTGTATTATGGCATTTAATGGGAATATTGCGCTCTTGTGTGAACTGAATGTCAATATTAACTGGGTTCAATGTCCTCTGACAATTTGCAAGGTAGATGTAAACTTTACTTTTGTCAATTTCATACTTTGTGTTGTGTTTTCAATTTCATACTAGAGGTCTATATACTTTATGGACATTAAAGGGTGTTGATAATATGCAGCATGTGGGAAATCTTGATGGTGTATTTATACTTTAATCACTGCCAATTCAAATGTGCAGTCAGGCTGTCCAAGCTGTAAGAGTCCAGCAGCAGTTGTCAGTCTATTATTTTGGTCCTTCAGATTTTATTTCTTGTTTGTTTATTGGTGCCTTTGTCATATGATTATTTTATTAATTACAATAACAAGTCAGTCTTCACCTCAAATTCTCTAATTTGAAGCCAGGGTTGTCAGTAAAAGGGTAATTTTTTTGACACACATCAAAAAGAAAAACTTAAGTGGCAAAGATAAGCATTTTATAAAGTAGTTAACTGTGTTTGTACAAAGCAGAATATTACCTTGTTGACACGACAGTAAACTCAGTTTAACTTTTTATTAACCAATACATAAGGCAACGTTACAATCATGAGCTGATTCATCAGCTCTATTTCATACGAGCAGTAGTCGATTTTCCGGTTAATGTAAAGATGCTCAGAGATAACCCTTTACATTGTTAAAAAAAAAAAAAAAAAAGTGAAAACAGTTTTGTATTTACAAAAAGCGTTTTAATAGAAATAAAAAAATATTAGCTCCTTCAATGTTTCAGCTTACATACACACACCGACCAATAAGAGAGTAGTCCAGGAGAAATTTAAGGCGATGGGTCAGTAAATGTAATAAAAATGTGTCTGTAAAAAGCTTTTTATCAAGCTTTATTATACTCTTGAGTCCATTTTCCTTCGAAAATAAGTTAATTTACCTGGATTTCCTCTTTGACTCCATTTGATTTGATGTACATGCAGATGCATCATTTGGCAAAAAAAATAAAATAAAATAAAGTTCTATAGCATTAGGAAGCACAGAAAATCAGGAGCACACAGAAACACACACTACAAACATAAAGATGGAAACATGTCTGAGGCTAAAGGGGGCCTCTGATAGCTACATCTCATTCTATTAAAATATCAACATATAAAAGAGGTCTCATATCCTGCCTGATGCATCTGAGACACTTAAGTCGACAGTTCAGCTCAACAAGCACACTAAGCTAAGGAGCAAATAAAAAGAAAGATGTCAATAAAAACTGTGATCCCCTGTCGTTTATGAAGACTATACCACGAATGAAGACTTCTGTTTGAATTCCCCCTGAAAACAAACATTACAAACATCAGAACCAAAACATTTTTCCAACAGCTCTCAGTCTGAACTAAAAACAATAGACACAAAAAAAAAAAACTATAGACTGTCCTCAACTAACAACAAAGATGCCTGAATAAGATATAAATATATTGGAATAACAACAACCTTCATACTTACATCTTCATCATCACCACCACCATACAATGATGATGCGGGCTGGTAGACCACGCTGGGCTTTGGTTTGCTAAAGGGAGAAAAAAAAAAGAACAGGTTGAGCTAGTCATAGAGCAGACCAGTTAAACCAGCAATTCACTGAGGAAATAGTGTTAAGTCAGTCTGTAGATTATGTGCTAAAGTCTAGAAGGTATTAAAAAAAGAAAATCTCACCTTTCAGTCTTCTCTGTAAAGGTAATAAAGGAAACAACGTCAGAGTGATAAAGTACATGGTACATATTAGAATAGTCAGACAGTATAATAATGATATAACAGTCAGAATAAGTATCACGTATTTTGTATTGCCGATCTGGTATTAGGTTTCTAGAATATTCTCTTGATCTTGAGATACCTAGCTTTGGTCATTTTATGTATGCAACTGTAGATAGTGTCATTATGTAGTTTGTGATTTGACTCATGTTTTGGTTGTTCCAGCTTGTAGCCAGTAGAATCAAAATTTTGCCTCATAGTGATTTTATGACCAAAATATTGCTTTTTTTCAAATTAACTTTGGGCCAAAAATGTGTGGAGTTGACAACCTTCTATGACTTGTTTAAGAATGTTTAAGGTAACCGTTAATATCAACTATGATTATCAGAATATTGCTGATCACAGTGAATGCAATGATTTAAATATAATGTCGACAAACTCACTGGGCAGATATCCTTTCTTGTGGGCATACCAAATGCCAAATGCCAGCAGGACCACTAGCAGCAGAGCCACTATTACTCCAGCAACGATTCCTCCAGTGTTCAGGTCACCTTGAAGGAAAAAAAAAAAAAAAAATCACAATTTGAGGTGAATTACAGTCAAACACCAGGGTGTGGCAAAAACTGAAGAATCAAAACCTAACACTGTTGTGACACCCATCTGATCAAATGAAAATGATAGTAGTATCTTAATGAAGAGCATTGCAGTTTCTTTTGGCTCCATTGATCCTGTCAAACCTGTTTACTATCCTTTAAGTGTTGGCATGCAGTGGCTGAAACTGGTCTAAACATGTCTGTCTCTTGAATATGTAAGCTCAGGATAAAGCATGTATTTAAAGAAAAGAGTACTTACGGACTTCCATTGTAATGGGTTTAGAACGCTGAGGAGGTCCAGCATCGTTGAAAGCCTCACAGAGGTACTGACCCGAGTCCTTCTTTGATGTAGTGGGAAACTCCTGAAGAGACCGACGGAGGTATAGTTTTAATTTTTAAAGGCCATGGGGACAATATCTGTCACAGTAGAGATGGTGCAAAGTAATAGGTTGTAGCTGACCAGGTTGCCGTTTTCTGTGTTTAGCTTGTAGGTTGCATTTTTGAAGCCAGCGTTCTTGCTGGGTTCAGTGGGCAGAAGGATGCCGTCTTTGTACCACTTGTATTTGGACGGAGGTGAGCCAACGCTGTCGTGGCAGGAAAGCATGGCCGTCCTGCCCGTCGTCACCGAGCTGGGGACCCGACACAAGGGCGCAGACGGAGGCACTGTGGGACATGAAACATGAGTTTTCAACTGGTCGCCACATGTGCAGTAATACACAACCTCCATTACAGTACACAACTTATATTTTATGGTAGGGACAAAAGTTTGGGTGGATTATACGAGACGTGTTTGTTAACTACAAAGGATCCTCACCCAGAACAGTCATCTTCACTCTGACTTCCCCAAACTGGCTGTTGCTGCCGGACACCTCACAGTCGTACATGCCGTTATCCAAACGGGTCACTTTGGAGAATCTCAGAGTACTACCGTACATCGTCGCCCGGTTGGAATATGGCGCTGTGGAAGAGCGGCAGCATCAAATCACAGACTCAAAAACATTCAGAGCGCACATTTAGGAATTGTGCGTCGTATCATGTTATGTCATACAGTATTGGCCACAGGAAGAAACTGTTATCTTCTTTTTAAAGAATACCTTTTTGGGAGGTAAATGTAAGACTGGTTGAGATATGGAGTTTGTTTTTAAAGAAAATTCTAAATATGGATATGTACGCATGGGCAGTGCCTACAGGGAAACTGTGTTGTCACTGGGAAGGAATCAAGGAGACAGAATTTTTTTTTTTTATTCTACACCTCACAGCTCAGGAGTTAAGGGCACAAAAAATGAAATGCTTTATAAATGGTGAGGCTGCTGATGATTCCGTGTTACCAACATTGATCAGTTCTGTATTGATCCAACTTTCCACCAAATGTAATTAAAATCTTTAAAGTAGTTTTTTGAGATATTATTTCTAACTAAGACAAATAGGATGCAAAAGGAGGCAATACAAATTATTGTGCATCTACTTACTTGTTGGTTTCCCATCAAAAATGACATACGTCTGTGAGCCTTTCAAGTCCTTAAATTTCCACTCAACTCTGGCGTTTGCACCAAAGTCGGCTGAATACGTGCATGTAAGGTCAGTCCCTGAAATAACAGAGTTCACATTAAATCCACAATGAACACATGGCTATACTGTACTGTATACAATACTTTCACTAAAATTGTGTAATATGAAATTAAAAAAAAGGAATTATTACAAAAAAAACTTTAAACACGCGTAGGCCGCCATAAGTCAAAATCATAAGCATTCTTTACTCCAGTGGTAAGACAGGAGGTGTTACAAAGATCAGCATGCTGTAGGTACACTATCTACTTTGTTGCACTCTGGTGTTTTACAGGTTACAAAAAGTCTGTATGCAATTTACAAAGTCCCAACAGAACCAATGCATTCGCCGTAGCCATGCTGTAGCTGATGTGCTCTTCCTCAAACATGTAACTATAGGTTGAGGCTATGGCAGCTACAGACATAACCGGTGGAGATTTTTAAAATGTACTACCTGTTGTAAAATAAATTCTGTTCTCCTTTTATAGCAACACACATTTAGCAAAGTTATTTCCACTGCAAAACTTCACTCTCTATCACGGAGAGAATGAAAGACTGTGAGCAGGATTACTGCACGGCGATAGTCTCCTATTGAGAAATGAGACAAAGCCAACCATCCCATCATTGCTCTTTAAAACAGAGCTAATTAAAGAGTGGAAACACAATGACTTTGGGACACATAATTAAGGAATCCAATGGCTCCACTACATCCAAACCATTTTTGATTTTCCGGACTCACCTTCATTCTCTTTCACCCGCACATCTGGGTCGCTGGTGGAGACTGAAAAGCCTCTTACACCTGGACACACAGAAAGTAAAAGAAAACACATAATTAGACTTTGGAGTAACATAACATGCTGTTGTTAATAAATCCCTGTAATTTGCATTGGTGAACAAATATTACAGTAGACTAGACAAACTTAATGAGCATATATGATTTACTTTACACAAAAGTTAGTCACATGACATATTTCATTCAGTTGGAGTTTGCTGAGGGTGTAATATTGCCTCTTAAGACTTGCATGACAGATGTTTATCACCACAAAAAGGATGTGGAGTCTAAATTCTCACTTCCTTTAAGTACATCTATTGCTTTTAGTCTTGATGGATATGATTATTTAATCAGTGACTGCAGTCTTCTCTGTGGGAGGAGCAGCATTACCCATCCAAAGTAGACACAGTCTAGTTGTAGTAACTGGGCTCTTGCGGGAGCTAACATTGTTAAATCAACCATGTTACAAAAAAAAGGATTAACATATTTCATCATTTACGAAATGACATCAAATTAAAGACAAATGTGTATTTCACAAGTAGGAGACTGAGGAAATCATGCTTTTTAAAGTGGAAATGACATCTGGAAGCTGGTATTTTTGAGGTTAAGGCCAATTGAGGAAGAAGATAAAAGCACTGTGTTGTAATATTCAAGTATGAACACAAGAAGTTGCAGCAGAAATGAGGACGGTAGCACTGAGGCTGATTCAGTCAGGATGGAGAGCAGCCTCAGTTCTACATTATTTTTTTCATCAGAGAATTACATCTGAGATCGTAGCTCTGCTCTGAAAAGTGGAATCACTTGCCAACAACATGGAAGAGGTTTATGTCAAAAGATGATTGATAGGAGAAAGAACCGACAATCATGCTTAAAAAATTCAAGAGCAGCAATTTCAGACCTGAATATTTTCAGTACAACTTAATCAGCAACTGTTTTGATATTCAATGAGTTGTTTTTAAAATGCCAAAGATTATATACTATACGGGTTCCAAATCCTAAAATGTAAATATTTACAAGATTTTTTTATCTTCCATAATGCTAAAGGGAATATCTGAATTATTTATAACTATTTTAATTTTGGACTGTTTGTTGGATAAAATTAGCAACTTGAATGAATCAATTTGCCAATGAGAAAATTATTATTAATTTCTGACATTTTATAAACTTAATCACTTGATTGATTGGGAAATAAAGTTAAAAATGTAAATAACAGTGAGCAGCAGCCCAACACAATATAACTGCATTGGTCTTCATTCATGTAAAAAGACCCAGCACTGTTTCACCAATTATTGAAAGGCTGCTATCCAAGTTCAGATGCCAACCGTATGACATCACGTTAAAGATCACACCCCCTGTCAAACGCGCTGAGCATGCTCACAAGTCAACAGGGTGTGGACAAAAATAAAAAAAAGACTCATTCCTGTCCGCTGAGCCAGAAAACCTCCGGTGAAACTCCCAACGTTCTGTCTGAAACTGTGTCTTTTAAGTCACAGCAGTGGTTCTACAACAGAGACACGATCGACTACATTATTAATGCATGCAGACACAGTCGCATAATATATGCACCTATCGCACCACTTCACATAACAACACACTGCAATTATTTTAAGTGTTGGGAGTTACGCCATTTACCTACTAGATTGTTGTCTGACAGCCCTGTGTTGTACGGAGAAGTTTCAACTACAGGGACTAGCAGCAGGAGCCATTTAATCATTAACTGTGTGCAAAGTCATTCATTGTACACATCACCCAAATTTACTACAAGATGAAAATATACAAATAGCAAGACTTTAAATTAATATGTGTATCCAACAGTGGGCGTTTTCTCTGTAACTCAAATTTACAAATGGCATTTTTATTGTAGCTATTTAAATGACATTCAGACTTCCTGGCACCCTGCAGATGTTTCTCACAGTTGAGATAAGGCAACGTCACAGTTTTGGTTTGGAGATAAGCCTCCAGTGTAAAATGAAACCAGAGTCCACCATGACTTCTTTGTTTGCATACTTTGCGAGTTTCAGGGTTGGGAAAGCCTCAATTTTAAAGCGAGGCAGTAAATTCTTCTGCTCAACGCAACAATGTTAAAGCATCCATTTCAAACAGTAGAGTTTGCTGCAGAATGAAAAATGTTTGTTTTTCAAAGGTTTTGAGCTAGCACAGAGCAAGTGAACTAGTTATACTGTAGATTTCCTGATGTTCATGAAAACCTCTACACCGTCGCAAGTCAAGATTGTGAATGTGAGGTTGATAGTTACTACATAGTTATGTCAAAATAATCATTTAAAAATAAATTGTTATCAGTAACCAGAGCCTGATTTAGAGGTTACTCACTGGAAACAATGGTCCATCCACCCACAAATATGCAAAAAATGTAAATACCTTGATCATATGATGAGTGGCAGTTTGATTTGTGAACACAGTAAATATATCACAATTCAGAGAGCACAAGTTTCATCTTAACACAAATGTATAGAGCTACTGCACTGACAAGTGAGAGGAAAGCTGAAACCCTGGGTTGTGTTCACACCCACTGATAGTACTGTATGAATCCTAATAAGATGCAGTGGAAATCAACTCTTCAGGGGCCTTTAGTGTGTTCATCGTTGATCCAACTGTGGCCTCAGCTTTTACATTATACTTCTATAATAATCCTATCTACCCGTTTGTGTAAAAGGCCATACATTAAAAGGAACAGGAATGTGGAAGCACATGTTGTATTTGTAGGGCATTCGTCCTAAATTTATGCTGAAATGACAATGCAAATTGAGGAACTACAACATCTTCAACTTTTTTAGCAGGCCTACAGTTTCTGCTCTGTTGCGGTCATTTTATTTTAAAGAGACATTGTAAATATAAATTTAAAAAAAAAAAGAATTGTAGGCTTCAAAAAGATAATCCTATTTCATGCTCACTGAAGTCAACTTCACCTCGTCATTCTGAGCTGAGAAGAACAGGCCAGCATTTGTTTTCAGGGACCAGGCCGGAGTTCAATTTGAGGATGATTAGCGACAACAAAGCTCCCAACATTTGGTTTTTAACGTTTAGGGACAACATATCTTCTACTGGTGCTGTTCTTCTTCTTGTTTTTGGAGTTAAACTGTGCAACAATAAATACCTTTTAAGCGTTAACTTTCTACAAACTTCGCCAAAAACCACTCACCTGTCGCTCCGAAAAAGAACAAAGCCACCGAAACCAGCCAGCTGACAAACATGTTGACCAGTTTGATCCTTTTTTTTTCTGCTACACGACGACGTCCCTTCTTAACTTTACTCCTGGAAAAGGGCAAAGAAATTGCAGAAATGTTGTTTTCTTGCGTCGAATAAACAACCAGGCGACTGTAGTTCCCAACTGTTAATTCACAGTTTCGACGTTTCTGTCCGCAGTAACAGCGCGCTCACCTGAGGAGTCCGCCCAGGTGACAACAAGCTGGGTGACTTCCGGTAACAGGATCCTCTCAGGTGCCTCGGTGACGACATAGAGTGGAAAAACAGGTTTGACCAGAAGAAAACAAGAAAGCACATTTACATGGAGAGGAAAACAATGGCATCTGGTCGTTTATTGAGACAGGTGATATTTACACAGACCCAGTTCAGGTCTTTGAACCCTCAACCACTGACACACATTTAAAATGTTCGTGTGTTCAAGCTCCTTCGGTTCCTTCTTCACACTGGGTTAAATATATTGCCATGATGAATCAGATGAAGGCTGTGGTGAACCATGGGGTTGTCTATCGCACGCCGAGATAACAGCAGAAGGTAAACTGTCATGCACCAAGCAGAAATTTAAATACGGTCGCATTCTTAAAATGTTTAAATATAAAAAATATATATATAAAAATCAAAATATATCTGTGATAAGTAAGATCATATCAACTCAGTCATGATGTTGGAAACAAAAACAATAAACTAATATATCTTAATGTGGGCTGTGGATTTTATAATGTTTAATAATCAGTGACAAAAAAGTTCTGTGACAATAATTGCAATGAAACTTTTGTTAGACTATCATTTCTATTATTTATTTACCATTATAAGGTTAAATTGCCATACAGTAAGTATGTTTATTTGGAGATATGGGACCTCTATTTTAAGTTTTTTAAAAAAATGTATGATTGCACAGCACTATACATTGACTATAAACCTTACATACATGAAGAATGTATTTGTAACATTGATACTGCGGATAAATGCAAAATTTCATATCAAGGTTGAATAAATTTGAATGAGGTAAATGTGATGCATTTTGACTGTTGAATGATGTTTGATAGTTGTCCAAAGACAGCAGACATACAGTTGTACAACACTAACATAGGCTATTATATGTTTCTTTTATATTATATTTAATATATACAGCTCTGGAAAAAATTAAGAGACCACTTCAAAATGAAGTGAAGTTTCTCACGTTTTACTATTTATTGGCATGTGTTTGAGTAAAATTTTTTTTTTTGTTTTATTCTATAAACTACTGAAAACATTTCTCCCAAATAAAAATATTGTCATTTAGAGCATTTATTTGCAGAAAATGACAACTGGTCAAAATAAAAAAGATGCAGTGTTTTCAGATCTCGAATAATGCAAAGAAAACACGTTCATATTCATTTTTAAACAACACAATACTAATGTTTTAACTTAGGAAGAGTTCAGAAATCAATATTTGGTGGAATAACCTTGATTTACAATCACAGCTTTCATGCGTCTTGGCATGCTCTCCACCAGTCTTTCACATTGCTGTTGGGTGACTTTATGCCACTCCTGGCGCAAACATTTAAGCAGCTCGGCTTTGTTTGATGGCTTGTGACCATCCATCTTCCTCTTGATCACATTCCAGAGGTTTTCAATGGGATTCAGGTCTGGAGATTGGGCTGGCCTTGACAGGGTCCTGATCTGGTGGTCCTTCATCCACACCTTCACTGACCTGGCTGTGTGGCATGGAGCATTGTCCTGCTGGTAAAAACACTCCTCAGAGTTGGGGAACATTGTCAGAGCAGAAGGAAGCAAGTTTTCTTCCAGGACAACTTTGTACTTGGCTTGACTCATGCGTCCTTCACAAAGACAAATCTGCCCGATTCCAGCCTTGCTGAAGCACCCCCAGATCATCACCGATCCTCCACCAAATTTCACAGTAGGTGTGAGACACTGTGGCTTGTAGGGCTCTCCGTCTAACCATTTTCCCCAGGTGTTGGGAAAAGCTGAAAATTGGACTCATCAGAGAAGATGACCTTACTCCAGTCCTCTATGGTCCAATCCTTATGGTCTTTTGCAAACCTCAGCCTGACTCTTCTTTGCTTCTCGTTGATGAAGGGCTTTTTTCTAGCTTTAGACAACTTCAGCCCTGCCCCTACAAGCCTGTTTCTAACCAAATGAGTTGGCGGTCATCCCGGTGAGTGGAAGTCGTTTTCGTCCTCTGCCGGTCTGTAGCTTTGTTGTCCCTAATGTCTGCTGCTTGACCTTGTTCTTATGAACCGCCGTCTTTGAAATTTTAAGGATGGAAGCAACCTGACGCTCACTGTATCGCTCTGCCAGTAAAACCAGAATTGAACCCTTCTTTTCCTCACAAAAAACTTTTCTTTTTAACTCTTTTGGCATGGTCAATAGTCATATTATATATTATATATATATTAGTCATATTCCAATTACTTTTGAGGTACTACTAGCACTGTTTCTGCCATCCAGCTGGTCCTATTGCAAGAGGATAGTGATGACCACAGCACTGTTTTTTTATACTTTTCTTCATTAAATAAGATTTGGTTCAGGTGATCACCTAATCAGTACCTCATTAAGTAGAATCAGGTGTGCCTGTATTGGAATTCAACAGACACTGGAATGGAATGGCTGCCATACACATAGAGATGCTGATTTAAGAAAAATTTGGAGTGGTCTCTTAATTTTTTCCAGAGCTGTATTCTTTAATATATATAATACATTTTATATAAGAACAGCATTCATTTATACAAATTATCTATCACCTGTGATATTCAAGTGTGAAAATGAAATTTCTATAAACATAGCCTGGGTTTATATTCACCTGGGTTGTTATTCAGTGGATAGAATTCCGTTGCTGGATTCAGTCGTCTGGAATACCTCAGTACTAAACAGCAGTAATTTCTAACAGTATGTGGTACACAAGGGCTTATATATGCAGAATTGAAGAGCATGATTAAGCAACATGCTGACTCAAATCTGTGAGGAGTTCCTTTTTTGTCTGTACAATGTCGAATTAACCACAAGAGGAATACAAACTGTCTGACCTGTTTGAACAGTTGGTCTGTTTACTCCTCTACAAGAAAAGATATTGTCACTCTCCATCTTTTCACTCTGTAAATGTAGGTTACACCATGTGGCTAAAAATGGGGACATCCAGACACATACTTTTGGGTGCTTTTATTATTATCTGGGAAGTTTTTTCATGTTTTCCCCCTAATTTCCAGTTAAGGGAAGTCTTAACATGACAATGTTAAGAGGGAAATCTATTCAGAAAGGTTTCTCTGAGATTGTTGAAGAACTTGGCTGGCCAGCACAGAGCCCTCAACCCCAGCCAACATATTTGGGATGAACTGGAACACCAACTGTGAGGCCTTATCACCCAATCATAAAAGCCCAAAGCTAACTCTAGTACTCTTGAGGCTGAATGGGAGTAACTCCCAGCAGCCAGGTTCCAAAGTGTGGATGATGTTTTAGCAGCACATTAGAGCTCATAGTCATACTAGTGATTACATGGACAAATATTTGCTCTTCACAGAGAAATCCCCACATTTGTAAAGCACTGACACATTCTTTTAGCCTGTGTGTGCAGTTAAATGTATTTATTGCTGATAATCCCAAAACTTCCTGCTCAGACACAATACCTTGCTTTCCATATTTTTGAAACTTTGGTATTTCCTCATGACTGTTGTCCCTGCAATCATTTCCTTCCTTTTGACACTTTCGTGTACAATCAAGTTCCACCCAGTGCTTCCCTCTACAGGATACCGCTAGCACCTTCAGCAAAATGCACCCACTAACTGTGCACATGCATGCTAGAGCTCGAACACATTTAATAAGTTGGTTGGTTTCTTTTAATGAGCATTATTCTTCTCTGATGCCGTTTAGTTTGAATTCACTTTATTGTCATAATACAGTTCATAGTACAGCAGTGCCTCTTAGTGCAATTAAATGATTGTGCTTTGGCTACACACCACCAACTCAACTATGATACATACGTACGAGTAAAAATCCTTTACATTATCAGAGAAAACATTGCACCATATAAAGCATATTCAGTGTCCATGTATAAATATAACCTTGTGGATCTGACTGAACTTATAGCGCTCAGAAATCTACTGTATATGTATGACAACAAGCCTCGGCTGAACATGGGTCATGTGTTTCAGGCACAAGTGAAGGGCAAAATGAAAACTGAGTTTGTGTTTTTGTTTTTCTGTGTCACAATAATCAAGGGAGCTTATACATCCTCTCCTCAGTATAGAATAGAATAGAATAGGATAGAATAGAGACTTTATTGCTCATGCATCCATAAGTAGTACGTCACAAACAGTTTTAAAGTTTTTTGTTTCTCTGCTTGTCATTAGATTAGACCCTGCCAAAGCTATCTCCGTTACCCTACCCAGTTCTTATCGACTAATACAACGCAATCTTCCACTTGTGGGCCTGTGTGGCACAAGGTCGCCTCTGTCTGCCCTCATTGTTTGGCAGCCAAGAAGAAGACACAGGGGACAGATTTCAGTCAGGAGAAATAGATTGCTTACCTTAAAGAGTGATGATACTCGGCATTATAGTCACATTGCGGAGCGCAATGTTGCATCACTTTTGAGTTGAGAATTGTAATTACTCGAAGGTTAAGCAGTTTTCATCTCTCTTATTATTTGCTGCTGCATACATAGCACCCCCCTTCTTGTTATTGAGACTGAATATCCTTCATTACATTTAATAAAATCCCTAAAATTACCGAATGTAAATATTAAATATTACAGAATATAGACTTTTAGTTTAAGACTAATTCACATTCATGCTCTTTACTCATCACCCTGTTAAACATTTCTGTCAGAAGTCAACACAGATCCAACAGATTTCTATGCATTTCAATAACTTGTTTATATGTGGGAGTACTGTAGAGTATAAAGTTTATGCAGTAGTACGTGTGCTTACTATTGAGTGCATGATGCAGAGTTAGCAGGCCTTGGACATACCAAATATATATATCGTATTAATTTCAAAACATTGCACTTTGTGCATACACACAACTTCAGGCGAGTCCAACAGCCGTCACCAGATGACTATGGGGTTGCAGTGTTAACGTATGCAGCCATTTGGCGCCTTGATCACAGCCAGTGAATTTCCATCAGCATGGGAAGTGTCATCAAGGTCAGCAGTAGACCACTGCAGCTTTGTAATAGGACACTCCACCCTGAGCATGGGAGGAGGAGCTCTGCAATCAGAAAAAATAATGCAGGTTCAGGAGGAGGAGCGTTTTGTTTGGCAGTCACTCAAATGTTTTCTTTTTGTAAAAAACTAAAAAAACAGGATGTGCAAAGCTTTGGTTAACAATGACATTGAGCACAAGCAGCTTACTTTTCTCAACCACTGAGGTTTTGGACGCAGTGGCTGAGTCAGGAAGTTTGATGTTGCAGGTGAAGTTGGACTTGCCGTTGGGCAAGGTTTTAAACAGCAGGCGACAGATGTTGCCGGGGAAGATGCGAACCCTGGCGCGCTTCTTGAAGGGCGCATGCTGCTCCTCATTGGGGTCGGTGGTGTCATAGAGTTTCTCACCGTTTGTATACTTGCAAAACGGTTCTGGTGACTCAGCGGGAACTGCATATTTGCAATCCATCCTAAGGTTGTGCTCATCTATTGAGCAGTAGTTCAACTGAATCACCTTCTGGGCTGATGCAAAGCCTATGAGTAGTATAACACAGAGAGAGGATCAGATATTTAACAAACCCCAAAAAATAAATAAATCATAATCTAATAAAAAAACTTGCAATATCAGGAAAAAAGTCCCCTATTCACATTATGTAAACTATAAATGATCTTACCAAAAAGTAAAATTGTGGCAAGGAAAAACATTCTCCCAAGTTTCCTGCAAAAAAAAAGGGATATTGAATAAAAGTGTCAGAGCTGACTAACATCAGGTAATTAATCTACATCAGAACCAAACAGCCAGCCTATTTATTTAGCTGTCTGGTCTTTACATTATTGAGGTTCAAATCAAATATAGCTGACTTTGCTGTATCGAGCAGGGTCAGATTTCACAGACATTAGTACCACACTTCTGCAGAGGTTACTGTAGAAAAGTCGTTGTTCCATAATACTGAACACACTACAGCCCCACTGTTTTTACGCTGCAAAGAGATGAACTGCAAACTTCACTGGTGAATTGCCAACAGTGACACATTTCTGTGCAAAACCTTTGTCGAGTGCACACGCTGATTGTTTGCCTACTTGTGTTTAATATGTTAAAAAAATACATAAAGCAGTTCAGCTCTATTTTGTTTGCTCGATGCAAAGCTTCTCTCGCCTTCATTCAAGTATTTGCTTTAGTGCTGACTCCAGTGTTAAACCTAATATTTCATCCAGACTAAAAGAAAAGCATTGTGCATAGCACAGTTCAATATTTTACCATAGCTCATATACAGTAAATAATAGTGCATGAATCATTCTCACCTTGTCTGATGCAGTTTGAGCTTTCCTCAGTGCTCTGCAGTGTGATGCCAGGGGTAGATACAGTAGAGGTCGGCTTATAGAAGAAACAGAAGAGAGAGGGAGGGGAGGGGGACAGAGAGAAAGGGGAGTGGGGAGAGAGAAGGGGGGAGAAAATGCTGCTCCAGTGGACTTTGGGGACATTTCTCAGTATTGAATAAGAGTTTCATTGATTTTTATCCTCTGTCTTACCACAGGACAGAGGATCGCATGTCAATACACAAACCTCTGGCCTCATATTGAAAGATTGAATTCAGGCTGAATGAGAATGAAAAGGGAAATGTTGTGATGAGGTTATGATCAGCTGAGACACCTCAGCAGCTGTTCTACATTTACTCCTCATTCAGTGTGAGAGTGCAATACGTGGCATCAGTTTCTCAGCTACGTTTGCTACATAAGTTAAAATTTACATATTAAACACAAATACGCAGATATTTAAATTTAATGTATGTAAATTGAAGATGTATACTACATTAACGTCTGCATTAAATAAAAAAACAAAAGAACACACAGGAGGATATAATAAGTGTTTGAGTGTTCTGCTAATATTCTTATCATTTCTAAGTATATTAATATTACATTTAAGAAGTCAGAGGGCCAGAATTAGACAATAAAGAGGGCTATGTCAAAAGCGCAACTGATCTTTAGGATGTCCACACTAAATTTGAAAGCGTTGTGCTTACCAGATGTTGACTGTTAAGCACAGTTTTGTTTTTTGAAAAATTTACTGAAATAGAATGATGAAGAGATCCGAGGTGTTTTAGTGTGTTTTATATATATATATATATATATATATATATATATGTATATACACAGTATATCTAACACTTGAATTAACGCTTTTCAGTTAGTTGTATGCCTCCTCCAACCAGCATAGTTGCAGTTTACATCCATGTCTGTCCAAGATGTTATCACTTATTAATTTTATCCTATCAGAATTTTCTTCGGAATTAGCATATTCATTATTTTGTTGGCCAATAGCGTGTTTTGTTGGATCACAATGACCCTTGTCCTTCAGTCCAAGTGGAAGTGCACTCAAAGCATTCCCAAGGTATTTCGAGAAGAGGACGGACGTGAGGTCACAGTGAACTTGTCCTTTGACCTTCGATCACCAAAGACGAATCAGTTCTTTCTTGAGTCCAGGTGGATGTATGTACCAAATTCTTTGGCAATCAGTACGATAGTTTTGGGGACATTTCACCCAACACCACTAGCATGGCTAGGTAGGTAAACACTGATTGGCAAGTGTTAGTAAATGAGAGGTATATAGCCTATGTATATCTTGGCAAAATGTTCATCTCAACTTAAAGGACATTGATAAAATGATATTATATTAGTTAGTGTTGCCTAAGACATCCACCAGAAATTCATCTTGTCAAATCCACTGAGCGAAACCCACTGGCTCCTCTGTATCCTATTTATCCACTGCAGCCTATCCTCTTCACACTGCTCATCCATTTTGTCAAGGTCCTTCTTGGACAGTTGCTGAACAACTGCCATACTGAAGCAGTCTCCCAGGACACTGACAGAAGTGTTGCAGAGGTCTCTGAAAGACAGCCCACAGCAAACAATAAAAGCAGAGGGTATCTGTCCCTTTGCACTGTACTCTATTTAATATATCAACACTACATTTTTTGTACAATGTTGTCTCCTCCCTTTTCACTATCAAAAGCAGATTAAGCAGGTGTAGTGATCCCTGCCAAAAGTATTCATTAAAGATTCTGTAGCTGTGATCCCTGCTGCTCCTCTGCTGACGCTGCTGTTGATACACTGCAGATGAAACACAGAGCCTCGTCAATGTACACTATACTATTAGTACTATATTATGAAGCTATACTTTTATTATACTATCAAACTGCAACATGCATTGATTTAAAACTGTCTGATATAGTTGGAATTCCTGCATTTATAAGAAATGTATTTTCAACATATAAGGATTGGCCACCAAAAACATACTAAGAACTCTCCATTTCCTGCATTAATGCTTTCCCAGTATAAAGAAAGCTTCTATTTTGAAGGAAATTATTCTAAGCATTATGCTGCCCCAGTTTGTTCTTGTACTGTTTATGCCTTTATTTCAGAACAGCACACTTCATTTACAGTAAGCAGGAACACTGGAAACGTAGAATACTGTCACATTGTTACGCATCTACAGTATCCAGATCAGACATGTCTTACACATGAACACACAGCGCACAGCTGGGTCTTTGACATTCATGTGTAATCTGTGTAGTAAACTTCCCAAACCCCCACACACAACCGCTTGGATCATCAATAAATGACTGTTTAAATGATATGCTTCGGACCGGTTTTCCTAAAATGAAAAATCTACTTAAGTTTTGCTTATGAAGGTGTCATCTGTGTATTTCACGTTTTGGGGACAATACACTGCAGGGATGACCTGTTTTTAAAAATATGCAGTTTTGAATCATTTTCACTTCTAAGTGATAATAGCATTTCCCTCAATAGCAATACCATCCTATTTATTAATCTTCAAATATGTATACTGGATATTGGTATCCATGTAAATGCATATATATATATTTTCTTAAATGTGTTCACTTGCAATAGCTTGTTATATGTCCCACTGACCCAGTACATAGTGTAAAGACACAGCGTAGGTGTAGTCTCATCTGCAGCCCGCATTGGGCTGCAGGCAGAACAGCACACCCAGGCCTGCTATTACTGCACCAGTTGGATACAGTAATATACTGTATGGTGTAGTTTGCACTCTGTTTGCATGCTTACTTTGTGTCTTTATGTGGATTGAAAGCATCTTCTGTTTTTTCCTGCTTTAATCATGGTATTCTAGGGCTGCATGTCCAACTTTCTGATGATGTCCAATGTCGTATTTTGCAGATCATTGCAAGTCAATGTAATTCATTCACATTTATAAATAAAATCCCTCCTGCTGCTACAGCAGATATTAAATACACTGCAATACATTTGTACATGTGCTATCATGGAACTAGAGCAAAAATAAGATATGATTAGAACAAGAACAGTTGCAAGTCACTGTTATTGCAGTGGAGAAACTAGCCAACTGCAGAGCTCCAGGTAAATTATGTTAACTTTTAAGAAGCTAAATCCCTCCACAAGCCTGGAATGAATGAGTGGTATGAACAAATCTAGAATTAAATTAACTCTCAAACTCAGGGCTGTTTAAGCCATAGGAGGCTTGAATGTTTTCCACACTTTGACCAATTTTAAAACTAGATGTCACCAAAAATATTTCGCGTTGTCATATGTGTGTTGGTGTTCCAATGTTTGTCCTGCAGAGGGAACTCTTCCTCTGCATCAAGATAGGACAGCTTCCCAAAAACAATAATTGGTGTAGTGTTTAGTAGCGCTATGGAATCTAAAATGATTGCCATTATGTATACATTTTCACTTCATCGACTCAAACATAGGGTACGCATGACAAACTAATGAGCATTACATCTCTCAAACCTTGCTCCCTGATGAATTGAATAAAAGTGAAATTAATTTTCCTGCTCCTGGATTCCTGCTGTGCAATTATAGTATTTTTTTTGGATTTTTAGTATTTTTTTTTAGGATGACAGCCGATCTGTATGTGTGCATGTCTAAGTGACTACGCAGTCTACAGAGCAATAACAGTATTCTGAGTCCAACAGTGAGTGCTGCTCTACTGGTGCTGATGCTGCTGCTGCCCTGCATAGCGGCACATCGGCGCTGCTCTAACGCGGGACAGGGACCACATATCAGGTAAGACCGATTGTCTCATCTGCAGAGAGGAGAAATAAGGTTCAGACGTGTCAGTGTTGGAACATTTTCATTTTTGACGTGTATCTTGGAGCATGTCTGCACGGCTGTCCGGGCAATAAGGACACAGTATGCGCATAGAGTCAGGGGATGATAGGCAGCCCGGTGAAGTTGGAAAGATAGGTTGTCGTTGTTAACCTTTACTACGGGTTACAGAGACGCATCGTTTGTCGCTAACGAGTTATTGATCCGGGAAGTCCGACTTTGTGCATATATTTCCAATTTAACCGAACTGAGATAGTCAGCTTGCTGCAGAGCGGAGACCCTGCATGGGCGTAGTCCTGTATCTGCAGTTTGGGCTGCAGAGCTGCACATCCAGGCCCGCCATCACTGCGCTAGAGGACACGGTGGCCTATGGTGCAGTTGTAGGCTACTTAGAGGTTGCATGCTTTTGTGTCTCTGAAGTGTTGTGCTAAGCATCTTGTGTAGTTTTCTTAGGCTGCATGTGCACCTTTCTCATGTTGCCCATGTTGGACTCTGCAGGGGCTCTAAGGCGGTGTGAAGGTTATCGATCTGATCAGCAGTCGCCATGGAGCTGCAGCTGTTCGCCACGGCCTGTCTCCTCTTTGGCAGGATAATGATAACGCATCAAACAACTCACAGTATGTGTCATTCTTTTTCTATTTGTTTCTCTTTCAGATTGTTACATCTAGGCTAGTGTCTTTGTAGCCAAAAGTCAGTTATACGTTGTGCTCATCCATTCTAAGTTGGCTTTCTAACGGCCAATGGATGATTATGACAAAAACATGGATATAGTTGCAAAAGAAAAGTCTTGTAGCCTTACTGAAACGTAATAAAACGCTTGTTTTATTGTTTTAAAGTAGGCCTCAGTCAATGTGAGATCAAGTTCAGATTGTCCATGACAGGAAGTCAAAAATGTAACAACGCAGCACTGTATTAGTGACATCATCTCCTTGGACATCTTCATGTTCTTTTTTTTTTTATTGATTAACATATATATTCAAAAGTTCTGCTAAGCCCCAAAGTGTTCAATATGAAATAAATGCATAAATAATTGTTAATGAGTTAGCATCAAGGGGAAGGGATAGTATTAACAGCAGCTAATGGAGGCTGGTTAATCCAGTTACTTCTGCCACAGTTTGAATTTTAAAGATGTTCCTTTAAAATGACAGACAAGAAAGACAACTGAAGAGCAAAATGACAAGAGTGTCTTTTTTCAGTCATGTTTCAATTCAAAAAGAGGACCGAACGGCAACATTTGAGCTTTAACAGCAAAAAGCTGGTTCCAAAACAAAACTGAAGGCCCAGGCAGCAGCAATACAAAGTACAGAAAGAACAAACAAACTGAGGACAAACCAATATGACAAGAAGAAGAAGGAAACTTCACTAACAAATGCAGACGACCAAACACCTGATAGAGGTTAACACAGACATACATACTCAAGGAGAGCAGAGCGGAGTGATTACACACAGGTGGAACAAATCAGGGAAGATCATCACAAAGGCGGGAAACACAAAGACAGGAAGTAAAGCAAGGCAAGACCCAAGAGATGAGAACGTTCAAACTAAGAAATCAAACTAAAACAAAAACCAAGGACCATGAAACTAACCACATATATCATAAACATGATATTAAAATGATAATAACTTGTGCCTGCAATTGGCAAAACTCTGCATAACAGGTTTTTTTAAAGCTGATGCGTCAAAACTGAAACAGATCTGTCGACATTTAGATTCAAGGCTGTCATTGCTGTCCAAGATGTCTTTACTAAATATTGGCATAGGTCCTTGTGTAGTTTTGGCTTTATGTTTGGGATCATCATTGTGCTTCTGTAAAACAAATCCCATAGTACAGTGCTCTCGCAGACTGCGCAGAATTGGCTTCGTCTGTATGTTGCTACCTTTATTTAACATTGAAAAATAGATCATTTTTTTATTCACATCCTGTTTGCATCTCTTTCAGTGAACCCAGTGTATACGTTTCTGTTCACTCCTCGCGGGCCTCAGATGTTTCCGTGTCTAACTTACCTGGAGCGAAACGTCAGGGTGGACTGTGAGTTTCCACCCACCTACCAGGTCCCCGGACCCTACTGTGAGTATCGGCAGGACAGCCGCCTGGTGGGCAGCACCTACCCCAATGCCGTCGTCTACGTGTCCATGGACGACCGCAGGAGGAGCAACGTCAGCCTGGTCATGCCCAATCTGTGCCGCCTCACCTGGGCCCCGCTGGATGACGAGAAGCCCTTCACCTACACCTGCAGGGTTTACCAGGGCAGCAGCTGGAAGGAGAACAGCATGGCCGTCCACCACAGTGAGTAGAGTTTGGATGTTTTGGGTTATTTGGGTCTTTGTTTTTTTCCTCGAAACATCAACTGAAAAAATATCTAAACTTTAATTCTCCTCTATTGCAGGGCTTCTTCCGATCTGCTCTGCAATCAGTGTGATGTTCCAATCAGCACCATGGTTTTTGTCTCTGGTCATGTCACTTCCGATGGCTGTGGGTCTCCTGAGCCCGTGAACCCTCACTTTTACATGGTATCGACTCAATGGACCTTTCTTACATGATTTGTGACTCACTGTGGTTTGATAGTAGGTGGTTGACTCTGTGTGGGATGATTTTATTTTCTATTCTTTCATTTCTTTAGGCAGAGTGTAGAAGCCTTGAAACCTCCTCTGAATAAATCCGACTGGATGAAATCAACCTTCCATTGGGCTATTCTTTAAAAACATACCCTTTGTGGTGTGAAAGATTTTATATAACAGGCCTCATTTCCACCACCGTACCTTGAACACAACTTGTTTAGCAATGCTATTGAAAGGGGAAATAAATCATGACAATATAAATCGAAAAACATTACAAACAAATGCAACAGTGAACAGTGTTATTTTCTATTATAATCTGTTGCGTTGATGAGGTCCCCCTTGTAAATAAGATGATTTGGGACATTAAAAAATCATGTCGTTAAGGGTCGAACAAATATATATTTTGTGTTTTTTTGTATATTTGGTTTAAGAAAAACAAATGCTTCCAATAGATTTAGTGCACCTTATATTAATGCTCTGAAGACAAACGGGTTGATTATATACGATGGCATTAAAATGGAGAACTTCCCTCAAACACTAAAGGAACAGAAAGCTGTTTGATTGGATTTATTAAGATACCGACTCATTAGAGAGTTTCTGTCAGTTCAACCGCTTATTTTAACTTGGTTTATATTACAGTCTCACCAGTTTGCTCAACTATAGCTATAAAGTATGTAACCTAGACAGGTATTCAGGTGGCTGACATGGCTATTGAGTAAAAGTAATGGATAACTGCTCAAACACTGCCTTTCCTGCTAGCAATGCTAATCTCTGATACCTCCAGTACCTTTAAATAGAATTAAGACATCTGTAATAACGGACCCCCGTGTGAGGGTCACCTTGTTACAGTCTCTTTTCTACTCCCCTTGGACAGCAATAAGACAAATACTTGATTGGGATGACCTTTGGGAAAAATACTCTAATGTCAGTGAACCATGTTTCACTCAGTGCTTTGATGCAACATCTGCCATACAGCCTAAAAAGACATGCAGATGTGCAACTGTTTAAACTGCTATTTTGCAAAGTCTGTGTAATGATGTTGAGGATGCGGAGGTTTGAGCGCTGCAGTATTGTATTTATGGTGATACTGGTGCTGAATGATGAAATTGTTATTTATTCAGCTCAAGTAATAACTGATTGACAGACATCGCCCAAGGTTGGTGTGTGGTGAAAAGTGTTATATTTTGCACAGAAAAAAATATTGTTTAAATTAGACATCGCTTTCCTACTGTATAAGTACGCATGTTTTAATGTACACCGAATATGTGTAGTATGAAAGAATATTGTAGCTTTGCGTCTTTTTTCAAAGCTGCTTCTATTTTAATATTTTATGTTTACAATGCACATGCCTTCCATACACATAGTTAGGGCCTTTGTAAGCTCTCTTTATGCTGCCAATTTATTTTGAATGCTATTTTATATTTTTCTCTGATGTCACATTTTCAGCAATATTTGTGTCCGCACTGCTTTTCTGTTTAATATTACAATTCTTTCATGATGGAAGTATTATTTGCAAAGATTACTTACATATAAATATATATATATATATATTTTCAAATAGATAACTCAGCTTGTTTTTGTTTATTTTCTTCGACCACCCAAGGTGTGCTAAATGCCATAGCAAAACTATAATAACTAATAAAGGTTATGCACTTAAAAGTTTCCTGTGTTCTATCTGCACAACTCACTATTTCTATATAGAATAGGTTCTTGCCAACAACAAAATTATTTGTTGTTGCTCTAGATGATTAAAAATATATGCTCTCCAAGACCCTAAAAACAATTGCCTAATCAGCATTAGAAATGGACTGAATTAAAAGGTCTGAAGCTCTGATTGTGTATCAATCTGGCTTTCCTCTTACACTTGATGTCCTCAAAGCATTTAGTTTCTGTAGCTTTACTGACAGTTTTGCTTGAACTTTTGGCCTGCAGGGGGAACCCTTGTTTAGCACTAACATTTGACAGCCCCCTACGAGCATAGAGTGTGTTCATGGTATTGAAGTTATAAAGTTGAACCCCTACGTACATCAGGATCTACCAATCTTATTGTAAGAAATCAATAATGAATGCTGTTAGTGTAATCAATAATGAAAATGGTTGAGTTATATTCAATCCCGGGGTGGTGGTAGGGTGTATGCTGCTCCTTGTCATGATTTACCGGGACATTTAAATATTAACAGATTCATTATAACATGTTATGTTTGATACATCTGATATAAACCGGCCTATACCTTTCAGAGGGCAAATGTGTACTTTTCACTTCACTATTTGACACCTACAGTATAGTTGCTGGTTACATTGGAAATAGGTCAGCTTAAAAAAATATGGTGGATTGTCATTTTTCAATCATCCAGCAGGATATAAAAAAATTAAATTAGCTCAACACAATGTGGTATTGCTTCTTATTCATTTAAGTAAAATATCTCAGGAATTCTTCCTCCAGTGCACAAAAGTTTAACAATCTACCGGGAAAAGCCTATTCCCGAAAAACAGTATGATATCAATTCTTGGATGACAATGAAAATAAACAAGCATGTAATGTTGAAACCCCTAAGCAGCTCAGTGCTTGATATTTGCCAAAAGGACACAATCTCACATATATGTCTCTAGAGTATCATGAAAGGAGACAGGACTTCATGTCAGTTTCAAGAACTATATTCATGGTGATCAAATCCCTGCAGTGGGTTTATAAATGTTTAACTTTATTGTGAGAGATGTTTTAATGGTCAAGGGACTGAGGGAGTGTGCATGTAAAGGCAAATACTAGATGAACAATGGAGTCACATTCTAGTTATTTTCTTATTGCGATTGTTCAAAGAGAAGTGCAGCTAAAGAGTCTAAAAGGACAGAAGTTGAAGAAATGGGGCCCTTCATTACATTACATTACATTACAGTCATTTAGCAGACGCTTTTATCCAAAGCGACTTACAGGAAGTGTATTATACTACTAGACACCAGAAGTCATAAGTGCATCTCCTTTCTTAAACAAGCATCTAAAAGCATAAACCAGAGCAAAAGTATAGTGCAGAGGCAAATTACTACGAAAACAATAATTGGAACAGACAAATACGAATACAATAAGTGCTACAAACTACCTTCTCAAAAGGTGTGTCTCAAAAGTGTTTCAAAAGTGTGCTGCAAAAACAACAGTGTCACTAACGGTAAAGAGATATAAAAGAACAACATAAAGCAGCTGCAGCTGATGTCACTTCCCGTGATAATAAGTATAGTGCAGATGAGACAAACCAGTGGAATGATTGTCTGAATGGAAATGACTTGCGGTTCTTAGTACAAAGGAACAAATACTACGTTTGGCTTCCTGTCCTTATAAATAACCTTCAACTATACGTCAACACAGTCAGTACCAGACCAAAAAAACATCCCAGCGCTGTTCTTTTTAATTTGTAGATAGATAGACTGATAGACAGATAGACAGATGGATAGACTTATTTTGTCGTGGATTACATTTTCTTTTGAAATATCATAATACGTTTCAAATGAGTCTGCAGAAACCGCTATATGTCGGGGGTTGGGGTGAGGATGGGTAAAAAAACACAGGGCTTTTATCCAGGTGACTGCTGTTTGAAAAACTGCAAAGTATATGGGTATAATTAACATCAGTAAAAATCAGTGACAAGATTGTGACAGTTACAATTACTGTATTATTGTTCATGTTTTTAACCCATAAATATAAGTGTTACTAAATGGCTGGAGTGTCCCTTCAAGAGTAAAGATCGCCACCTTTTTCTCGACCATTTCTTCCTCTCAAAAAAACCTACCGGTACTTGTTATTAACATTGTATTATATTGTGCCTGAAAAATACACTGTAGCGTATTTCTGAAGGAGCATTTCATTGGAGCAGTTTTTAAAATTGTAAGCACCAATGATTCTACCACCCTGTGCCAAGATCCAGCCAGAGTTGTTTGTTCCTATCGGACCAACCTGATTTCCTCTGTTTCCTGTTCATAAATCATGTATTGGGTCTTGATCGGCTTCTGCCTTATTAATGTCATCATGAATGAATCTTCATTCCGGGCCTTCTCTGAAAGATACAGGGATGCATTGCAGGTCTGACGCTGGGTGTGCATGTGCATATTGTGTTTTACATTAGCAAGGCTCCAATGGCCCTGACCACCTAATATCCTGGCTTTGTGCCTGGGCCACACGGATAAATTAGCCCAGCCCCAAGCAAGCTGTGAAGCCCCACCAGGCCGCACAGACATGGCGGGACTAATATGCATCAGCTCTGAGCATTAAACAAGCCTTCATCTCCCACTGCGTGCAGATGTTATTAGAGGTTCTGCTGCTTTTTATATGAGTCAATTTAGGGCATCAACCAGGTAGTGGGAGGGTAGGAGGACACCTTTAAAGCACATCTGTGTCATGAGGTAATGATGTTGTTGTACGTGTTGTGCTGGAGAATGATCTCTGCATTCGGAGTCAAGAAAGACAAATGTTTGTTATTTGATGAATAAATCATACGCGGTTCTGAGTAGACTTGCAAAAGAGGGAAACAGATAACATCGCACTGCCCAAAAATACTAAATAAATATCTGCCTACCAGCACATCAAAAGTTAAAAAATTTGCACCGTGTTTATTTCGTAAACAAACGGAAATGTAAAAATCTGAAGTTCAGGTTTCACAGTGAGTTGCTATTAAGCACATTTTTGTTGACCTTTGGACAGAGCCAGGCTAACTTTTTTCCGTTGCCCCTGCTTCCAGCCTTTATGCTAAACTAAGCTAATCTTAGTTGGGCGAATTTGTATCCTTCCATCAACTTTTTATGCTAATGGGTCTTTGTTTTCCTTGTAAACACCCTCTGGACAAGAAAACAAAAAAGATGCAAGTTTTTCATACTTGATCTTTATTGTAAATTTAAGAGCTGGGTCATAAGTATGTTAGAGAGCATGTTTTGTAACCAATGAGGCTGACAAGACGTGCCCCAGTCAAACAAATAAATGACAGCGGCTGTCCCTTTGACCCCACTCAGCCACCCACCTTGCTTCTACTAATACACTTTATTGAGCAGCCAGGCAGGAGAGGTGACCCGACGGCTTTGGAAACAACAACCACTTAAGAGGTATGGGCTTTGTGATCTGCCTCCCTGCTGTTCAATGGCTCTCATTATGTGATTAATTGTGTGTGAAGCAGGCTGTGCATGTTAAACTGGCTACCAAGAGAATATCTTGGAGGAATAGAGTGATGATGAAGGTACCTGTTTTAGTTTACATAAAATAACATTAATTTATGTTTCCTTATGAAAGCATGGCCTTTGGGATGGGTTGCTGTGTGCATTAAAACTGACTATTCAATATTGATTATTTAGAATGTATCTTTCATTTACAAAAACATGTCTAAATGATTAAGAACTTTTTAATAACTATTAAATTAATGAACAAAGTTGGAGACACTAAACAACATCTCGCATTGTAACTGTTATGTGGCCTCATTTCAAACAGGAAACCAACGTGTAACACTGACGTCAAGTTTGTCACATTTGACAGACACCAAAGTGTGAATAGATGTTGTGACACTTTAATGACCTGCTTTCAGTCCTGTTCCATTTGTTTTATCAATATATGCTTAAATATTTCCCTTCCTCAATTAAACCAGGTATTCTTTTGAATAACAGAAAAAGCTTCAGGTGGAAACGGGAAACAGGCCACATGGAAGATGACTAATTTACAATTCGTTAGCTTGTTTGCTACGTTTAAAAATTGTCTCGGTTTCCTGGAAGTAATTTTACCATTGTGGGTTGTCATGTGTTGCAGCCAGTTCATGTGAATGCTCATCTTTCAGCCAGTTTCACAGATGTTTAGTGACAAACCCACGATTACAAACTGGAACTGCTCAAGAATCCTTAATTAACACCTGTTGATAAAAAAGGAGACGATTAATCTGCTCATCTACTCCTGTTTTAAGATTATACCTCAAATGCCTTGTGATTATTTTCTTTTCTAAAAGGTTATCTTTATGGGGACCGCATTATCTTATGAAGTCTACAACACAACCTGCAACAAGCTCTATGTTTATATAATGTTGATGTGCTGTTTTCCTCTCAGTATGGTCATTGTGTTATTGTAACTAATTTAAATGGTAAATACAAAAATCAACAACTGAACTGAGATACAGGGCTTTAAAAAAAGGTCACAACAGTCGGATTAGGTCACCTGCCATAACTAGTTATTTATTAAGAACATACTAAAACTTAGTTAGAGGACAGTCACCACTGAGCACTGAGAGACCTGTGAAAAATATATATTACAAACCACACACCGACCAGATAAAAATGTCCCTCGTCAAACAATGTCACTGTAAAAAGTGTACTTTCAGAAAGTTATATTCCAACAATCACAACCCCTTCATGCCCAGATTGGCAAGGTGAGCTGGCAAAGTACGTTGGATTTTAACTTTTTCTTTCTCTTACTTCCATCACTTTTTTTGCACAACTAAGTGCATCACTTTGACTATTTCCGAAGGAGGACTGTCCATTGGATCAAGACTGCAAAGAGACTTTATGTTTGAAGCGTACAGTACCTAGGCCTTAAGGGAAGCCCAATCTTTTCAAACTAATGGTTTCCGATTGTGTTAAATGCTAAATGTTTATATACTGCCAGAAACCTTCAGTTAGGGCACTTACAGCAAGAACCAAGGTAACTGCTCATTCAATGTTAGTCAAGACTCATTTGGGACTGAGTAAGTCACATTAGGAAGGATTGGAAATTTGCCCTGATAGTAATCAAAAGTCGTGGAGGAACCAAAGAGCTTTTATTTGGGGGCCTGCCCTGGGCTGATAACCTGGAAACTATTTGTAGGCGGTGTGTTAGAGGTACAGCAATTTTT
Source organism: Anoplopoma fimbria (assembly GCF_027596085.1). Classification (NCBI taxonomy): domain Eukaryota; kingdom Metazoa; phylum Chordata; class Actinopteri; order Perciformes; family Anoplopomatidae; genus Anoplopoma; species Anoplopoma fimbria. The sequence goes on along the minus strand of NC_072472.1, from coordinate 15,768,366 downwards.
TTGTTACCCAACATAATTTGATTTTACAATAACTCGTTTCATTCATTTATTCTACTTCCTAATAGTAAATGCATAGATGTCCTTTAGGATAGCGAATGGCCGCATGACTCAATGGTGTGCTTTTATTGCTGTAAGACTTGCACACACACACGCAGACACACACACACACACAAACACACACATATATTTATTCAAGCAATGAAAGAAAATTATGCTTGCAATTTTAGGGAATAAACACTAATCAAATCACCTGCCTTAATGAGCTGGATAATACACTTATTGAAGCCTGTAGTGAGAGGCCACATCTTCATTGGTGACTCATTACTGTCTCGCACATTGTAGGAAACATTTTCTAAAGGCTTTTTAAGGACAGCTGAATAACCATGGGACATATTCTAGATAAACTTCTTTCAAATTATTAATATTTGACGATTCTATATATATTGTTTTGTCATTTCACATCCTAAAAATCCCAAATGGAAGCAACCTTCACTTGAAGACCTTACTGACCTGTGTGACCTGGCATGACCCCTGACTATCTGGATAAGAGCATGTGGGCTGCATGTGTGCTTAATGACGGGTGTCCATCCATCACGAGTCTCATTCCTTACAGCCAGCTTCACTGTTCAAGATGCTCTGGAGTTGCAGAATAACTTCAAGTCACGCTAGGTCAAGGTGTCAAAAGTCCTTGTCTTCCCTTAACCACTAAACAATGAAGTAAAGATCATCCAAAACACTCAGACTGAAGTAAGAGTTGATGTCTGTTGACTGCAACATAAACTAACAAATGTAGATATGGTAGCACAGCTAGTGGGGAAGGTGAAATTGAAATTTTTTTTTTTAGCTAACAACCTGTGTGGCTAAGTAAACACTGACAACAGGCAGTCAGAACTGAGGAAAAAATCAATCAATTCAACTTGAAGAGAATACAGAAAATGTGCTAGATGCCACTGATGTGTTTATAGCATTAGGGTGTCATCATATTGCCTTAAAATACTACTATGATGAAGACACACATTTAATGTTTTGTTTTTCTTCCTTTATTTGCATGTGCACATGGTGATTTATGCACTGAATGGATTACATAGATTACTGCATTATTTCAAAAATACCCGGATGTGGATATCAAAGATGTGTGCACATAAGTGGGTTGCATCATTTGTTTAATGTCAACAATTACATATAAAAATGCAATATACTCTCTTTTTTAAAACAAAAGTTAACAGATTATTTTATCAAAGATCTCATTTGTTCAAGGTAGCAATTTGACCCATTATAAAAATGCTCCCATCACACATTTATTTCTGATAACCTTTCACAACTACAGAAGTAGTAGCATTATTCTAAAGTATAATTTGTTTCTGTTTACTGAATTCCTTTCTTTGAGGTTTGTCTGAACAGATGAATTAACGTTTTTTAAGAAAACCTTTCATAATGTATAATTTCACACAAATACAATACAGATTTAAAATTACTTACTTTGTGCTATCACAAAATATTTACTAGAAACTAATGGCTATAATCCTTCAACACGTTAAAAATACAAAGGCAGATGTTGCATAATTCTGAAAAGGTCTTAACAGTATTAATCAAATTCATAAAAAGAAAACAAAATCTATTTACAAATAACAATTGTCAAAAATGAAGACAAATTCAATTACTTCAACATTACTTACTGAGGAGAATGGCAGGAATAATTCCTTCAACACTTCAGAGGTAAATATTTTGAGGTATGAGTGTTCATAAATTTATTGATATGGTTTGGACTCAGATATGTAAACAACAATTTTAACACAATAATACATACAGTGAAATACTTCAATATAATCCTACCAAACCATTTAAACCCCTCATATACAAAAATGTATTACTAAGGAATATAATATGTACAGAATTATTCGTCTGTGAGACCATGTAGGCACATTGAATTGGCACTCTTTCTTTGATGTGTGGTAGAGTGGAAACTCTTTGGTGCATAAAACTGTAGCTGCTGGGAGGTAAACAGCATCAAATCATGTGCTGTTTCAAATAAACTTTGAAGGCCATCATCCATTTCCAGTGTGTTTAGTGAGTCTGTCATCAGCCTCTCTATCTACTGCTTCTTTCACTGTATCATACATGTTAATTCAGGTGAAAATCTCTAAACTCTACAAAAAATGTCCCTTTTTCAGAATGTGACAAAAAACAACTTTGATTTCAACTTGATTGCCATGCCATCGTTTTTTTTTTTAAAACTTCAAGCGTGGGAGAATGTCCTAATGTCACAGACGTTCATTTGAGCCTAGACTAGATTTAGGAAGTTTTCCCCTTACAGCAAAGTTGAGTCCCAAAATGCAAATTAAGATGTTTATTCTTGATCAGTGTTCCCAAACAGCCAAATTTTCTAAACTTTTAAATATTACATGTTAACACTATTAATGTATCAGGGAGCATTCCCACAGTGCCCTTATCTACAATAATTTACATTGATATGGACTTTCAGTGAACAGCTTTTAGAAGGCAACGTCTCTAATGAATCTTTAATTTACTTCTTCAATGTTACCTTGATGTAACAAAGAAAATACAGCAAATCATGCAATTCAAACAGAGTATATACATTGTACGCAGCATAGGCACACATTTTGTACAAGCATAGAAAGTACAAAGCAATAATCCAATTATAAGCTACAATTAAAACAAAAACATAAATAAATACCTTCATACAGTATATGAATGATTTCAGTCAGAGATGCAGCTTGTCTCACAATCTCTAATGAAATCTAATGGTGAGCAGATATGGCTAATGTTCAATTTGAGTGCTGAATTTGATAGCACTGTACTAAGATTTCATCTGTTATTTATTGGTGTTTGTTTAATAATCTGTTATGTGATGTTGTCCAGAGGTCTATTCCTAGACATTTCCTGTTCTCACTCACAGAAAATTTTGTCTGGGTCATTTTAATTCACCATTTTAGCTAGAAAAGTGCCCTCAGTAGAGTGCAGATCTCCTCCAGGTATACCCTAACCTCTCAAACAAAAAAACGTTGAATATTACACAATTGTCCCTCACAGCTGCCTAAGAGTCAAGATGGCAGTGAAGATAACAAAATCATGGAGTTATTCATCTTGTCTCATGCCTGACTTGAGAGGATCATAACCTTTCCAGTTAAAATTAGACCAAACTTTTCAATGGATGTCATATATTGAGCCTCGACAAAGGACAAAACGTGGCCTAAAACAGATAAGGTAAGGCTTGGTTTTTTATTCTAGCTAATGGCTGGAAATGCCTTTTGCTACTAAAGCAGTTGTTGATCACTTGCGACCCCTATCATCCGGTTAAGAGTGAGGGGTCAGCAGTAGATAAACTGTATAAAACAGTCAATAAATTATGTTTGTCAAAAAGCGTGAATAACCACAATTCATGGGAGGTCCTTGAGCATACAGTCATAAATAAGCACCAAAACTTTTAGGCTGATTGGTCCAGTAGTATACGAGATCAGCCGTGGACACGCACACACACACACACACACACACACACACACACACACACACACACAGGCTCACGCCTGTTGGAGATAATAAAGTAATAAATGTATATGTATCAATATGCAGATGATACACCGGTTTATCTAATATTCCAGCCAAATGATCCAAATGATTGGATGAACACTCATTTGCCATCATGAGCTTTTCATCCAACCCTTATAAACTAACTGATCAGACTATATAGAACATATTAGCAGGTTTTTGCTCCACCAGAATGTAATATCAAGTTATCCCTTAAAATATGGGTGCCATTTTAGACTCATACTTTACATATTAAGCACTGGAAAAAAACACAGCTAAATGGTTTAACTCAATATATCCTGCTCCGTTGGCCCCAAATGACTCAAAAACTGACAAATTTCACTGGATGGTAGTTAGTAAAGAACTGACTTTAAAACTTCTTACAGCACTTACAGAGCAGTGTGGTCACACCCTAAATTACTATAACTGTCTTGTTGTGTCCCTACTGCAATTTCGAGTCCTATAAGTAGGCTCAAAAGGGCTCAACTGGGCCTATTGACTGCTGCAAAGTTCATTCTTAAATCAAAAGATGAATTTGCAATGTTGGCCTAATGTCGGACTGGCCACAAAGGCACTCTGATTCTATGTTCTGTATTATGTAATATACTGTAATGTATATGTTTATATGAACAAAAATCAGCAAAAATATCAAATATACACATGTTTCCAGTTCTGGACAGGGAATTGTAAACAAGTCTTTTTTTGCAAATGCTGGCTTGTCTCTCATTCATTTTCTCTCTGCAGAGCTTCAATGCGGTTATGAATTAACAGTTTTGTGTCTATTTAAGTATCTGGATCTTATTGAGTTTTGTCTATTACATATAAAGTATAAAGGAGCTGCAACTCAAGACATGTACATTTTCTGTAAATGAGTTTTTGCCAAATGCTCTGTGGAGAGTTACGGCGGTGGCTGATTTACATTTTCCAGTCTCTGAATGGAGTAGAGCAGTGGCGGGATGCTGAGAAAAACCTGTGAGCGAGAATGGAAAATGTTCAGGGATGAAAAATATAGACAAGAAAACAGGTAAATTGTATCTGTTACAGATTTTAATACATGTACTTACTGCCAGACTACCTGTGAGTCTCACCTGTTGTGATCTACCATGCGTCCTAGCCTGACACCCAGCTATGTGTGGTGGTTTTCACCCTCTGGGGAAACCCTAGAGGCCCAGTTGTGGGGTCAAAGTTAAAGTCCAGTGCCCCGCCATCCATGAGGGTGTCATGGAGGACCGTCTCCATGTCACATTCAAACCTCTCAATGGACACGTTGTCCAGGTCACTGGGCAGCCGCTCCTGGTGATGACTGTGCGGGTGAATCAAGTTGAGTTCCCTGTAGCCGTTGTTGTTGCCGTAGGTTGCCGAAACAGCATTAGTGTGTGCTGGGTGTCCACGGGGCAACTGCACGCATGTCCTCAGGCTGGTCATTCGAGGAGGGCCCCCTGAAAGACTAGTCAGGCTAGTCAGGGGGATCATGTTACAGCTATTCAAATCTTGTGAGGTTGAAGGACCCTGTCTATGTATATCTTGTGGATTTACATGATGAACTAGGTGACTTTGAGGAGGAGTCATCATTTTTACTCCATTATGACCCCCCATGTGGCTCTGGCGGCTGTAAGTGGGCATTAGACAACCTCCCCTCCCCACCTGAGACACCTGTATATCCCTACTGGCCTCTGCATCTGACGTCAGCAGCTCTTTGAGGAGGCCAGCAGGGCAAATATACTGGTTCTCATAAGCCCTAAAGCCCGGCTTGGACTCTGGAAGCGTCTGCATGGGAGCGGGGGGCATGGAGTTCATCCTCACCTGGCTGTACATGCACTTATGGTAGTCCTTCTGTGGGTGGGAGGTCAGGCCAGTGGAGCTGTAGGGGCTACTCTGAAGCATGGCAGCATTTGATGAATGTGAGGAGTCAGAACCTAGCTGGGTTTTAGGAGACAGCACACTCAGGTTATCCAGCAGACTCTCCATGACGCCCTCTGAGCCATGTTGGCCCATGGATCCAGCTACCTCGGACAGGCTGGGTAGGGTGGAGGTTATCTTGCTTCCCGCTGCTCCAGGGTACATCATGTGGCCATCAGACTCCCCCAGGTCATCCTGTTCAGAAGGAAAAGGTGAGTGGCAGCCACTCAGGGTGCTGGCGTCAGAGCTGGTGCGCGTCCTAAAGGAGCTCCAGGCTTCAAAGTCCTCGTTACTGTGGGAGTTTGGGCTTCCCAGCCAGTTAGAGTACTGGGAACCAGGGCTGCCTGCTCCTCCCTCAGCTGCTTCCTGTAGAGACATCTAAGGACAGAAACACATTAAAGGTTACACAGGATATCATAAGAATTACTAATGTATTATTACCTTACAATAGAATGATAGAAATAGTACAATGTTTTGGGTAATGCACTCTTCGCTCACTTGCCAAGAGTTAGATTAGAATATCAACACCACTCTCATATCTGAAGTTCCCACCACCAATTGGTTAGCTTAGCTTAACATTACACTGGGAATATCCTGGATAGCCTAGCTCTGTCCAATGGTGACAAAATGTCTGCTGTAACTGTTTGGAAGATAGCAAATATCTTTTTTTTCTAAAACTTGAGTGTAAAAGGGAGACTTTACCTTTTTCTTTGTGGCCCTTCCTCTGCTCTTGGTGAACTTACTGTTGTTGTCCATGGAGGCAGCTCTGCGTCGGGGTGACTTTCCACTCTTTCCCCCCTCTGGGTTGAGCATCCACCAGGAGCTTTTACCCGTTCCCTCGTTTTGTATGCGCACAAAGCGGCTGTGCAAGGAAAGGTTGTGTCTGATGGAGTTCTGGATGGGAAACAAGTGAATCATTAGTAAGTAATCTGTGGATTTACAGTTATGTGGATGCCACAATGCAGCTAGAAGAATCCAAATAACAACAAGGTTTATTTTCCAAAGATGTTGTTATGTTGGTATGCAAAGTCTCAACATTTTCAAAAGTCCATTTGTTTCTCAGTAATTATTGTAGTGCATTTATAAATGTTGTTTAAATACTACTGACTCTCTGGTGCTAAATGAAGCAACTGTGAGGGATCCCTGAGAATTACATAAGAAGGTGTATTGCTGCAGAGGAAATGTTTGTCATTTTTCATACTGAATGGAGAAGAAGCTGGTAGTTGTGTGTGATGTCAAAGCCAGCAGATGAACAGGAAGTATGCATATGTCCATATCCTCCGTCAAAAATATTATGTCTACTAAGCATTTTCCAATCACTCTTCACGCTCTCCAGCAAAAGACATTAGTTACTTTGGCATGAGGGAGCGAGGGATGGACAGGACATGTGGTGTCGTTTATTTTACACAAAATAAACACGTGTTACCCTTGTAAGACAGAAGTCAGTACAGCTAGAGTATAATATATCTGTTTCTGAATATGACGGCGAACAACAAAATAAAACATGGCATCAAACAGACTTAATGCACAATGACATAACTGAAAAGATGTTTCTCCAATTTAAAGAACCTATGATGAAAGAAGTGTTAACAAAATGTACAAACAGTATATACAAGTGCCACGATCACGATTTAAAGTAAGCACTTTAGCGCATTTTGACTATTTAGCCTGATTACAACATATGGATCATGTTTGTGGACATAAAACTATACTGATATTTTCACAGGACTTGTATGAGTCTTATGCATGATTGTGCAACTTAGCTTCTTCTTGTATGATGTCAAGACGCATTTCTATCACATTGAAGTATTTTAACTTTTTAAGTCGATGTTGTTTAGCTGTTGTCCTTTAATTACTTGTAGTTGAAGCTATGAATTGAGCACTTGCCTAGAAAACTCCTAGATGTTATATTTTTAGTGGTCATCCTACTCCCTCCTCACTGTAGGCCATAATCACAGGTTTCCTGTGATTTACAACATGTTTGATCTGTACAGCAGATTATTTTTATTGAAAGAACAGATTTAAAAAAAACTCCTAAATAAGACAGGCTATATTACTTTGGGTTTAACCAACTCTTGTATGCGGTCATATTTGTCCTTGTGCCAACATGTATACACCTAAAGCCTCATTCAGTCCATTTTGTCTAATGCTATGTTATGAACTCTAAAAAGGACGCATAGGCGCCTCCTGCGGTAGTTCTCTCAGGAAGAAAAACAAGTATGGCGGGGAACAGATAGACGGTCACACAGGACACAGATGTACTGTATAGCCTGGTCCCTCTGGACATAAAATGTTGGTCTTGGGTTTTGGGCATTCAGTGCATATTAATCATCAGAATGTAACTCATATTTTAGTATATGAATATGATTTATTTCATATTGAAAATGGCTCTATAAGTGATCAAAATAAAGTAATTTGAATCTCATGTAGCTGCATAACCAAGACTTAGACCGAAATTACACTTCAAATAATTGTATAAATAGAACAAGCCTAAGAATAAGAGTATTGTTTGTCTAACTGTCCCCATACGAAGGCACTGAACCACAGCAAGTCCAACCTCAAACTATACATCAACTTGTGAAGCCTGATCCTCAGAGTGGAGGCAGCAGGCTGTGCATGAATGAGAAATTTTTACTGAAAAAGAAAGCAGGGGGGAGGTTACAGGGTTCGAAGTGAGGATGGGGAGGGGAACAGAGTGAGATGTTTTTGCCGGCAGAGCAGGGGTCAATGAGTTCACTGTGTGCTGAACACGAGCTCTTCAGCTGGCGCTGACAGAGACATGCAAACAGGTTGGATGGAGCAAGAACAGAGAGAGGAGGAGAAGCATCAGATGTGACGTGCTGCCGGGTCGGACTGTCTGCCCCCCGCCTCCCCTTGTGAACCGGACTCCTCCCTTCCCCTCCACTGACTTTTTAAAATAAGGCTTCCTGCATCCTGCACATGCAGACTGAATCTCACTGCACAGCCTCAAAATGCAAGGCTCAATCTGACTCGTGTTCATTTGATTCATTAACCTTTCTCCCCCGTTTTCTCTCTTTTTACATGATCTCAATCTGTAACAGGAAGACAGGAAATGAGTCATTAGCAGAAGACCTGAGATCTAAGCAGTGTGATGCACAGACTCTGTCTGTGAACTAACTTATATTGCACCAACCAAGAGGACATATCTTGCTCAGACACGGCTGAGATCACTAGTGATATGCAAATATCTGCAGCCTCTGATTAGTGCCCACAATAGATCATGGGCTGCATGACTGGGCCCTGGGAAGGGGAATTCTCTACTCCGCCAGGGATAATCCTTGTCTGAGACAGACCTCACCTCAGCCCAAAGAGAACAAAAGACATCCCTGCCTCACTAGTTCAGGAGGTGCCCCATTCACACATTATGTCTCTGAAAGCCCAACCCAAGGTGGCCTATAAGTTTCATTGTTGCTGAAGTTCCTTATAAAACATATTGTCTTTTAACTGACTTTGAAGCAGTGACATATGTGCACCTGTAGCTGCATGGCAGCTCATGTGAATGTGAGGCATTCAGAAATATATATGCTCTCTATTGACCTTTCATGGCAACCAGGGGAGTTCCCAGGGACAGATTATGTAGGCCTCTAAGTGAAATAAATGTGTGAGAGAGGAGATATATTGAGTAGTGTGAGCAGGGATCCAACACAAGCTTCGGTACAAGTTTAGATGCATTACATACAGTATCTCATTACAAAATATTGCAATATAATGCTTATTTAGCATTAGCCGATCTTGACTTGAGGATAAAATATATTGTATTATGTTTGTGTGTGGGGTGGTATCATTAGATTTTTTTGTGTGCTAATCATTCCTATTGTAGCTTTGTAGCTACCAAAAATCTTTCCAGAGTCATGCTATTGCGCTTGTATTAATCTTATGTGCTAAGAAGAAATATATTATAAAATATATTAGTTTATATCAAACTTTGTAAGGGAACAAGATGTATTGCTGCATCTGACACAAACTGGCCTTAGACTGAAGAATATGTGCATTTTAACATCACACTGATCCTATGTCAGCTGCTGCAGGGAAGCCTGACATGAATGGTCTTTTTGCTTCTGACAGAAATCTATTTTCAGTTTGCCCTCAGAAATGCAACATGTTTAAAAGCAAGCTGTAAGTGCAGTGCAGCAGAAAGCAGTTGTCTCTCTACAGACTCTTAGTCCACCTGCTGTTACCAGTTCAAATACATGGTTGCACTCAGTGTCATGGAGAATCATCCACCATCGTACAACACTTCAAATGCACCCAATGTACTCTAAATCATCTGTGATCAATGTCATCGAGACAAGCTGCTGCAGCATGAAGCAACTCCTCCTCCTGGACTTCAAAACAATCAAATTGACACAGCTGCTGTTTCTTGTGAAGTGAAGCATGAGGCTTGCAGTAACGGTCGCAGGGTAAGTAAACAAACAAGGGCCAGTTGCAGGGACAGGTGCAGCCACAGTGAAAGTGGCCTCACTTGCAACTGTCCCAACGTTTTACATACAGTACTGCAATAGAAACAACCACAGACAGGAGAGAGGATCCCCCAGGAGACCCACTGCTGGAGATTAACTGCTACTCAAATCAGTTACTCAGTTTTATATCAATGATGAGGCCTGATATTGAGTTGGAGATTAAAAACTGGAGGGAAAAGGAGAACCCCTTTAAACTTACATACATGCATCTGCATCATGTAGACTATTTCACTTTGATATACCAACATGACACACATTACATTACATTACAGTCATTTAGCAGACGCTTTTATCCAAAGCGACATACATTTTTCTTACTTCTAACCAGAGCTTCAGTGACCTCGGCGACGGGTGCAATCACCCTCAATGCATTGTTTTAGTGGTTGATTCTGCCTAAGGGTTTTTAAACAAAAGTTGTAGTGAATGAGGTAACACATGAAACAATTGCCCATAAATCAACAACACATTAA